>NW_020955439.1:185915-190561 GCF_003031625.1 Empidonax traillii | reverse complement strand
CCACGACTTTTTAAAGTCTGTCCTGCATTCCCTGCTTACAGAGGAAAGCACGCTGTATTTCTGCAGAGCCACTCGAACTACCCCGCCTTATAATAATGCCATTACACAACAGAACCACAACTAATTACCTCTAATTGGATTGAATCGTTTTCATTCTTATTATCTTTTCTCTGGCTGCAATAAGCGACGTTTCAAACTTGGGTACGAGCACACAGGATGTCTGGCGACTCAGCTCTCACAGACTCGTTCATTCAGGAAAATCACTCTAACCCCATAAACTCGTATTAATCGCTCAGCGCCCGCAAATCCAAGTGCTCCCACACTTGGAGCAGGGAGCAGTAGTTCACTTTCCTGGTAAAGAACCGGCTACAACCAGCAGGACACCGAATCACACCCACGGAACAATGCCTAGGATGAGTCATTAGCAAGCCTTTCCTTCCAGGCTCTATCAGACCCCTCTGAGAAAGGCAGATAATTAGGGCGATTCCAAACGCTTTCCAGAGTAACTTCTTTATTTGTAGCCCAGCTATTGGCCGAAGTCAGCCATTTCTCACTCTGATTTTGATGTTAACGCTATTTATTGTTTTAGAAACCTGATTATTCTTCCACAAGGGAGGGAGGGATTGTCCTTAAATTGTCAGATCAGAGCATTTCCTCACCGGTCAGCCTTATTTTTTCTTGTCTTAAGAGTTCCAATTTGCAAGCAGCATAGCAAGACTTTTGATTCTTGTAGTAACCGCAATTACACTGGTGGCAAGAGCATAAATGAGGGCACCGTTTAGCCCTGTGAGCTCTGACTGGAAGATAATCGGGACAAATGCTAAACAAAACCAGTTTTTGGCTTTCAATTGATAACTACACGTGCCCACATAAGAAAAATGCTGGAGTTGCTCTACCACGAATTGAATGGGCTGCTTCATGTGGAAACTGGTTAGTTTGGCTTGTACTTCTACAGGAATATCCATCATCTCCCACATGCATGCTCTACTACACAGGCAAGACTCAAGCTGAGTATTTCCTCTAATGGGTCTTCTGTTTGACATCCCCCTCAGTGTGGAGCAGTCTGGGCAGTGTCCACTTCCAGAAATACCTGACCCATATATTTGACGAAGAAAGAAAGCAGAAAATACATTATATCGGGCAAGATCTGTTAGGACAATCCTGCACAAGCTTCTATTTCACACCATTATATTTTAACTTGCACTGTAGCATACAGCAAACACTTCATACTTCACTAATCCAAAAAGGCCCGGTATAAAGAGGCCTTTAAGTGTTTGATAAATGGCAGCAATATTTCATAACAGTTCTCAACATTGTGAGAATACAGTGAGAACACAAGAGTTTGAAACATTGCTATTTGCAGCTGTAGAAAAGATAATAAAAAAATGAAAAAGTCTTCATGGCTTGGCAAACTCCAGTGAGCAAACAGAGAAAAGAAAGACTTTTTCAATGATATGATATTTAACTGCTGACACGGAGAAAGAATTAAAAAGCGCTTTGCTTTCCATGCCTTGCTGCACAGGCACTGCCCTCCTCCCACCCAGTGATGGCTCAGCTGACCTGACCACACACTCCTAACACATCATCCCAACAGAGAGGTTTTTGTAGCAAACAAGGACCTGCATGGCAATTCACACTGTTCATCACAGATAAATTTAACAGCCACTTTGCAACTGTGTCCTTTATTACACAAGCTGCTTTATGTACTGCTGATGTTGGTTAAAAGGGACGCTAAGACAGAGCTGCCTGAGCTGCAGCTGAAGTATCTTGATACTAATGCACTTAAATAATTGTCCTATTTCTCATCTTTCACAGGATGTCCAGCTCTGTTTTGAAGCTGATGAGTCCGACAGGAAAATAAACCTCACATAAAATCTGTTCAGAGCTAGGATCTTTCAGACCAGGCTCTTTTGACCACTTTGCTTTTACTGTACACCTGCATTTAACTCTCTAAATCTCAACAGTTTCCTCCAACTTCATAATTTTGGCGGGAAAATAGTATATAACCCAACATCAGGTACAGCTCATGTGACTGCAAGGTGAAAGCAGATATCTTTTTATTAGTGAACCACAGGAGCCTCCATTTGCTTCTGCAAAGCAGGGAAGAATCACCAAAAAGCTGGAAGGAACAGCAAGAAAACCAGTGCAGCCGGGAGACTGCTGTTCCATTATTTATTGCTTGCTATATAGTCACGGGATCAGGCAATCCCACAATGGTTTGGGTTCCTTAAAGACCATCTCATTCCACCCCCTGCCGTGGGCAGGGACACCTTCCACCAGCCCAGGTTGCTCCAAGCCCCGTCCAGCCTGGCCTTGGACACTCTGGCACATTATGCTCTTAACAGGCCTATTTGCCATTTACGAGTCCCATATTTAGGGCCAGCCACAACAGGGCAGAACATCAGCAGGCGCCTCTGGAAACGCTGAACAGAGAAATCATTTTCAACGATACAATAAATTTCCTCCAGGGTAATTTTTTCAGTGTGTTCCTCTCTGTGCCATCATCACCCACGCCAGGTTAAGTGCAAGGCAGTTTGCCACGGGCTCCTGCTCTCCTCCTGCACAGGGACAGGAGTTTAAACTCTTTTAAGCTGCAGAGCAGCAAAGTAACTCAAGCAAGGGGGTACCACGATGCCCTACGCGGCCAGATCATCCTCCCCGCAGTGGGATTTGGAAAGGAGAAAGCAGCAGGAAACGCCGGCAGCCTCTTCGGCAGGCTCCGGGAAGCAGCTCCCAGTTTTCCTGGCCGCCACTACCACCAAGTGGTTTGTTCGTGAAGCTGCCGGGCACACGGAGGACTTGCTTGTGCTCCCACTGAGCTGTCACTAAAGGGGTGTCGACGCTAAAAATCCCGATTTTCCGAAGCTGGAACTAACGTCTTTATCCATTACTCAGGCTGATATCATCAATTTGCAGAATCAATACTATGCAATTTTGGTGGTTGTAGCTTTGTCTTTTTTACCAGCTCCATTTTTTTTTCCATCTCAGGAAGTAATTTTTATTTTAAATACGTGACCTAAGGTAATTACTTAATGTGACAAGATAACGCTAGGCAAACCATTGATACCACTATTCATAATCAAGTAAAAAGATATAACTTTTTAATTTAACTACAGATAAAATCTACATTTCCCGACGAAACTTAAGACCACCAGAAAGTGTTTTTTTGTTTGTTTGTATGGGTTTTTGTCTTTTGTTTGTTTGGTTGTTGTGGGTTTTTTGTTTGTTTGTTTTTTTAATACTTTCAAACATCTTTTTTATTAAGTAGCTTGCTCCCTACAGCATCTGCAACTCAAGGCACAGGGGCACTAATTGCAACATTACTACAAATAAAGAAAAAACGGCTCGGGGAACATATAAAGTGGGAACAAAAAGTAACCAGCAAGGAGCACGCTGATCACAAACAGTTATTTTTAATAACCTGGTTTTTATATAGGTCGAGTTGCAGGCTTGTTTAACAGCTTTGCATTTACACTCTGTACACTCTACCAGAAGGTTCCAAGCTTGGCCAGAAGTCTGGAGTAGCTGCTGAGTGGCTTCTTTGTTATTAAAAAGGTCTTGCTAAATACCCAACACCCTGTAGCCTGTCTCAGCAGATAAGGGTTTTTTTTTAATTGTTGTTGTCTGTTCTTGTTGAGGCTTTTTCAGCAAACTCAGCTGACCCTGAGGCATTTCCTGAAAATCTTTTATTCTGGAAGGCAGAGGTAAGAACGCTAAAATACAGACCTTATTAAGGATTCAAAGCCTCGGGTTTGACTCAGCGGCAGTCCCAGACTGTACTGGCCAAAACGAAAAATACCTTTGAAAGTCTTATTTTTGCTTTTGTGGCAGCCAATAGCTTACAGGGCAGAGATGTATGAAGGTACCACCATCTCCTCCTCTGCTCTAGCAGAAACATGAAAAGCACGCTATGGAAGAACTGTTAATCAGAATTTGGTCCTGGAGATGAACTCCTGAGTCACACAATGCGACAGGAGTAACCAGACAGGTTTCCTGGTCTCTTTTTGCCCTCCTCCCTCCAAGCACTCAGTGCAGCTCCCTGTCACAGTTTGAACACACACACTCAAAACCAAACAAAAAAACTCTAAAAAAACCAAAACCTAAAAAAACCCCCAAAACAAACCCAAAAAACCTCCAAACAACCCCCCCACAAGCCCCTCGTAATAAACCCACCAAAATCAACCCCCTCTCCCAAAAGCCAGTGCTACAAATTGTGAGAACCAAGGTCTCTCTGAATCAGGCTGGGACACAATCTGAGCAGCAACAATCTGAGCACGATTCAAATTCCCTGATGCTGCAAAAGCAGCTGTGGGACTTAGCCAAGAAGTTAAGGACAGCACAGCTGCAGCCACAGGCAGCAGGATATAAACTCATGTATTGACGTATGGGGGGGTTTTTCCCTCCCCCTGCTACAAAAGAAACATAATCCACCTCCCCACCCCTGCTCTGCCTCGAGTATTAGCTTCAAATTACTCACCCCTCCAAATGCACCACCACCATCTGCTCCTGGCATTGATTCCACCGAGCTGGTGCTGGCTATCTGAGGGAAACAGAACGACACAGAACAGTTTCAACACGGACATTCTCCCTGAAATACATTAAACATCAAAAAAGAAAACAAAGCAAAGAAAAAATGGGTACAAGAA
>NW_020955439.1:154558-185417 GCF_003031625.1 Empidonax traillii | reverse complement strand
AAGAGGAAACAAAACCAAAAGTTTGCTTTCAACCCCCCCCCCCCCCAGCTCTGTTCTCTTGTGAATGCACTTTGATTCATAGAATCACATCACAGAAACACAGGGTGGTTTGGGCTGGAAGGGACCTCAAAGAGCATCTTGTTCCAACCCCCAGCCAGGGGCAGGGACCCCTTCCTTCCACCAGGCTGGGTGCACACGCTGCACACATGCTCAGCCACCCGCAAACACGGCCTTGGCTCTGACAGGGATGACTTTACAGATGGCACCCAAATGCCACCTGCCTTTGAGAGCAACCTTGGCCTGCCCCCCAACGTGCCACGGAAAGGAGATGCCAGGGTTTGAAGGACACCATCAGAGCCTCCCAGCCAAAGCAGCAAGGGCTCTGGATCCTGACAGGAACAAAATGTACTCCATTCAAACACTACTCAGCTAACTTCTTCCTCACGGCAATACATCTCAGTCTCTTCATAAATGCAAAATGGCACCTCTACGTATATATTCCCATAGAATTCACAGATAATATTCCTGTATCTTTATGTATTCAATAGATACAGATGGCAAATAACAAGCTCGCTTACATTTAGTACCAAAATCACAAGCTACATCCTAAAAGGAAAGGAAAACCATCTCCTCTGCCATTAATTTACAGGGAGTCTGCTAGTTTACAGGGGGTTCTCAAACTACGAGACTCTTTATGATAAATTCTCCTGTCACCCCCACAGATCATTCTTCCCTTGCCAATCAGAGACAACATTTCTTATTTCGAGGTTATCCAAATTCTGGCACTCTGCCTTCATTCCATCTGAAAACAAAAAGGTTGAATCTCTGCTATTAGAAACAACCTGACCTGTACTGTGAGTAAGCAGCCAAACTTAAGAGCTACTGATCCTGGACACTGAAGGGATCTGAAGAAGAGATTGAAAAAAAACCCAGTGAGTTTAGGGAAAAGAATAAACTTCTCCAGTTGCCTGTTCAGACTCCCATGTCCATTTAATGTTTATTTGGAATAATGGGCTAAAAATCCAATACCCTCTACTCCTGCCTGGAAAATATTTCAGAAGGGCTTCTCCCTGTTATGTCACCATTGCCACTGACAGTGTGTAAGATCTGGTATGAATACAGTTATTGGGATGTTTGTCAAAACTACCCAGAACTATGGGGAGAGACAGAAACTATGAAGGGAAATAATGATGGTTCAGCACCTAAAAACCATGATTTAACTAAGAGGATGGGAGAAAAGCAATTTGACTCTTTTTGTACGGGCTTATGAGAACAGGAGGCCAACTTTTAGTGGCTGTTACAGCTCCAGCCTGGAATCCACGAGTACACATCTATTTCCTGACTCATGAGGGCAAAAAAGAACATTACTGTCATTTTATTTCTTCTAAAGTAGCTGCCCAATATTCCCTAGATGATGAGATATGCATGGTGGATGCTGCCTACCACAGTGCACTGCACCTAAGAATGCTCTCAGTATTTGTCCAGTTCTCCTCACAGAAATACCTTCAGCTCCTGGTAAAGGACGGCAATTACTGCCACATTTAGCCGTGCCAACAGTTTTCAAAGCTGATTATCCAGAGAAGCTAATCTCCTAAAAATGCAGGTTAGCATTCTGGCATTAGGGAAATCATGGTGCAGGCTGCATCGACATCCTAGCCAGGGGTAAGCCAGACCCCTGCTCTGCTTGACTTCTGTGAAGAGCAGAGCACAAACACGTGGCTACACCACGATCACAGAAGCAAAATCAAACGGAATTTACAAAGCAAGATCATAATTATGAAGTTGAACAGACGCTGTGTTTTAATTACATAAAAAAGCACTTGCTTTAGTTAGCAAAAGATGTTTTTTCCATTAGAGCATCCTGGCTCTGAAGGCAGCCATGAGATAACTGAAAAAGACAGGCAGGAATTGATTATTTTCTGGTTTTTTTTCTGAGTATTTTTAGTTGTTGGATAGTTCAGGAGCAATAAGCCATGCCAGATTCTGAAAATGGCTCCTTGCTAGCTGCTATCAGCAACGGGATTCTAGACCCTGTGGAGGTTTGGGAAGATCCCCACTGTCAGTCTGATAATGCTGGGATGAAAAGGCATACCCAGCATCTCTCCTGAGGCTCCTGGGAAATCAGTCAGATAAAAATCCAGATTATTGAGTCACTGAATCAGTCAGTCCTGGGAAAGGAGAGATGTCAAAAATGGTTAGGTACCAAAACAGAAAAAACCCTCCTGAGAGTTTAGGAGGGCAGGGGAAGGGGAAGATAAAAAGCTCCCAGAGGTCAATCTCTGCAGATGGACCTTCTCTTCCTCTGCTCCAAAATCTACCGTGTCTGAAATCATCAAGTCCCAGGCAGCACTGCATGAAATTCCTAATTCTTTTGCTCTCCCAGGCCCTCTCCTCTTGAGCTTGTAGCAAATGCCTGTGGCTAAGGCTATCACCATCATTTTCTAGTTGAATGGAGAGATACTGTTATTGTCCTCATGTGAATACTTCCAAAACAAAACTCCCAGCAAACACAGCACAGAGTGGTACATTATGGCTGCAGAGAAACAGTATCAACTTTCAAGGCTATTTGGCATATTTAGCTGAAGAGTATTTTTTTCTGAAATATATTTATTATCTACAAGAAAGAAAGATCCTTTTACAGGGCATCAATTTTTAGTCTTTAAAATATTTGAAATACTAATAAAATAACAAGAGAGAGAAATAACCCCAAAAGGAGGAGGTGGGGAAGAGCAAAGGAACAAAATCTTGCAGGCACACAAACAACACTGCAGACACCCAAGCACTCCCTAAGACTGAGGAATTACACCTGCTCTGCTAAATGAGCCACCCGTGTGGAGAACATGACTGATGGGTCTCTGGCACTGGATTGCCCTGTATAATTTATTCCACACCTGCAGGGCTGAGTTAACTGTAGCTGTGCAGGTTTTAACTGTGAGTAAAACTGCTCTGGCAAAGGAGAAGGAAGCGCTGGTACTTACTGAGGAATCAGGAAGATGCTCCTCCTCTTGTGAAAAAGAGCTGTTGAAAGCTCTGAAGGTCTCACTGTTCTGTTTGTGCTTTTCAATTGTGGCTTGAATGACCTGAGACAAAAATTCCAGCAGAGGTGAGAAGCATCACAAAACAAACAAACAAAAAAAAACGACAAAACTTTCATAGGAAGATGGGCAGGATTATAATTTAAAGAAAAACCTTAGACTTGTATAAATGAAAGGGAAACTTAAAAACCTTGGGTGTTGGTGTTAACTCACTATTGCTTAGGTTAAAAACTAGAACCGCCATCAGACAGGGTCTGCACAGGTCAAACTGCAAGAATATCCAAGGTCTGATGCCTCAGTCTCCTCTCTCACTGAGCTTGAGGACTGCAGGAAAGGGGAGCCCATTTGGAGCCCCCAGACACTGGACCCTGACTGGGCTCCACATGTCTCCAGGAGCAGCTCCCCCAGACTGGCCCACCCAGCTTCCTTGCACAGCCACAGTCACCCAGAAAGCCCAGAAAGAGAATTTTAAATGCTGCCTGCACGGTGACTGCCTCCCCTTATCATTAGTGTTTTGTACTAACCTGAATCCACTCCCTCTTCTCCTCTTCTGTCCTGTTAAAAGAAAAGAAAAACAGAGGAAACAACCTCATTCTACTTCCAATATTTTCAGTGCGTTCAATTCACAGCTTTATGTCCATCAAGATTTTAGCTTTGCTATCCACTGTTTTACAAACATTATGAAAAATTATTGACTGCAGTTACTAGAAAATGTCCAAAATATTTCAATTACTGATACAGTGGAACTTACAAGCACTACTATAAACACTGTAAGCATTCAATAAAGGCAATAAACATTGCACTGCAACACACTTTGGCTTAGGACCAACATTCTCTTGCATATCTAAGTCACCCATCTCTGCTGCTCCCCTCATGGTTTAAAGCTTTGCCACACTTGCACAGCCCCTAGATCATCAATTCCTCCATACATATTTAAAAAAACCTCCAAAGACTGAACAAGCACTGTACCTGGCTTGCAGTTCCAGTGATCTCTTTTTTCCTGTTATGGAAAACGTATGAGCCACGTTCTGCTTGGCAATTTCTTGGACCTGGAAAAAGAACCAGTCAGCTTCCTACTCATCCACCTTGTCTTTCCATCCCTTTTCAATGACTGACAAATATTCTTTGAAATGCTTAGTCGAAAGGATCATTCTGAGTGTGGAACAGAGGTGGAAAAAGGAAGGGATGGTTTTCACAGTTACTTGTCTTGCTACAAAACTTGTGGATCTGTATCATCAACCAGTACCCTGCAGCAGCAGGGGAGAAGGTGGTTCCTGTGTCAGCCAACAACAATTCAAGAAACAAACCCAAATCACAGAATGATTAAGGTGGGAAAAGGCCTCTAAGATCACCAAATCCAAGGAAAACCCAGCACCACCACGTTCACCACTGAACCATGTTCTCAAGTGCCACATCCACAAGTTTTTTTGAACACTTCCAGGGATGGTGGTTCCACCACTGACCCAGGCAGCCTGTGCCAGGGCTGGACCGCCTCTTTCAGTGAAGAAATTTTCCCTAAAATCCAATCTAAACCTTCCCTTGTGCAACTTCTCATCCCATCACCTGGGAGAAGAGACCAACCCTCACCTGGCTACACCCACCTTTCAGGGAGTTGTAGAGAAGGTCCCTCCTGAGCCTCCTTTACTCCAGCCTGAATCCACCCAGCTCCCTCATCAGACCTGTGCTCCAGACCCTTCCCCAACTTCACTGCCCTTCTCTGGACACACTCTGCCACCTTAAGGTCTTTCTTGTAGTGGAAAAACTGGATTGATCAGAAGTGATCCAAAGCCAGACTTTAGCATTTAATTACATTTTTATATGCACACAGGGTTATGTTTTTGGATTGAGCAGGGATCTGAGGCTACCAAGTGGAGAAGCATTAAAACAAACAGGGGGAAAAGAAGAGATGCAAACCTGCAGTCCTGCGATGTCCATCTTCTCTCGGACACTGAACTTCTGGCCAATCAGCCTCAGTTTCGGCACGCAGTACAACACCATGCTGTTGAACTGCAACAAGGGGAGAGTTTAACTTAGGGGGTTTGATGCTGGACACCATCTTGGAGATCTCCAAGAGGTTCAAGGTGAAAGCTGGGCTCAGGGATCATTACTGAAAGCAAAGGGCAGACAGAAACAGGGCAGACAGTTGCCTCTCTCTTCTGCCCCTCCCTCTGCATTTGCCTGCCTTGAGAGCACAAGGGATCTTCTCTCAGTGCCAGCAAGAGCTGGCCATCTCCTGCAGCAACGTGGCGTGGCTGGAAACAGCCTCCTCTGGCACTCCACAAAAACTGTGGAAGATGGGAAAGACCCCTTTGGACCCGATAAGGCATCAGTAAAATCACAGCATGGAAGGAGGAAGGAAATCCTGGAGCAAAAGGATTTTGCTGTTCAGAAGGAGTAGCTGGGCTCAGCTGGTGAATGCTTTTCATATTTGAGCTTAGAAAGGTGGGAATGTACCACAGAATCATAGAGAGGTTTAGGTTGCAAGGGACCTTAAAGTTCATCTCATGCTGACCCCCTCCCATGGGCAGGGACACCCTCCAGGCTGCTCCAAGGCCCATCCAACCTGAGCACAACTCTGAAAATAAAAGAACAACTAAAACACTCACCAGGAATAAGTACCTATCCTGTGCTGTGCCATTCTTTGCTGAAAGTTTCTGAATGTGTCCTTCTTTAATGAGCTCATTGGCTGGGTTAACAATATCCTCTTCACCCCCCAGGCGCTCATAGACTTCCAAGAGCTTGTGCATCTTTTCCTGCAAGTACAAAAACCCAGCAATTTAAATTTAAAAATTTATTCCACTGGGTCAATTGCCCATTGTGTCATTTCTGTGGTAAGTGTAAATAAGCTGGAAAGAAAAGAAGCCTTTTTCTTCTGCCATAGCTTTGCATTTTCCTGAATACCTGTTGCACACCCTTCAGTTCTCTTCCCCACTCTGGATTAGTCACCCAGGATTCTACCATTTTAATGACATTTTGATATCAATCTATTTGATATTTTTACTCATTACTATTCAACAATAAAGATGGATCACAGAATCATAAAGGCTGGAATAGATCTCCAAGATCCTCAAGTGCAGACATTACCCCTTTGGAACCATTATCTTCACAAGCAATGACACTGGATCCAGTAAAATCAACGGCCAAGTTGGAGGCCAATACATTCCCAAACAATTTCCAAGCTAAGCCTAAAACCTCAGCTGTCTGGGGAGTGCTGCAGTCCTACACAGGAGCCTCTGTGGTCAAAAGAACCTCTGAAACAGGCCAGGCCAAAATTCTTAAAATGTAGTTTTCGTGTCCTGCAGGAATCCCCACATCTTGGTCAAATTTTTTTTATGAAGGGATTACTATTTCCTTTCCAGCAAAACGCTGTTTCTACTTTACATTAAGTCATCCAAATATTAAAAGTCCCTCTACACAGTATTCAAATGCATAAAGGTAACACCCCCATCCACTTTATTAAGCAGTACAGAAGCTGTAACAAGTCAAAATAAGAAAGATGTGTAACTCCTGCTCCCGAATTACAGCCTCTGGAAAGGTTTAGCTTTCAACCTCAAGCTGGACAGATGTGGTCCAAATGGTCAGGAAGTGAGGACCAAGACTGATGGTCTTGGTCTCTATATATGCCCAAATATATGCCCAAACATACCTCTAAATCATACCTCTACCTACTCACAGATTAAGCTGGAATTTCAGGTCTTCACACGCTTTATTGACCTCCATTTGACCCAAGAATGTTCACCACAAATATGCTTCACAGCAATCCCTGCCCTAATCAGTTCTTCTGACCAATGATCAAGAAATGAACAGGTAAAAAAAAAAAGCCACCAAAATAAGAAACATAAATTCAAACCCTTAAAATAAACACACTGCAAACAAAATGGAAGGTAGGGTATGTGGGCTAATTACAAGTAGGCAAATCACCTAAGCATCAAAAGGTAGATTTTTCCCCCAAGTGGGAAGATGAGCAACAGATCCTGCTAATTTACAAACAAACAAACAAACAACAGCGAACTTCTCAAACTGTTTTTTTTTAAAGGGGAAACTAGAACACCAGGAATAGACTCGAAACCTGAGGAACATCTGCACTTCTAGGATCAATCAGATTTGGAAGCATGATTTATTCCTTCTACTGGAAGCAGCAAACACTTAATTCAAACCTCCCCTAACTTTTGGAGATTTTGGTACAGCACTCTCTTTCCTTTCAGTTTGGCTTGGACTTCATGCAGCAACATTACTACAGCAGCCTTTTCCATTTGGTTTTTGTGTACTACCAGAAAAAGCACCCAACACAGAAAGCCACGAGCTGGTACCTTCATATTGCTGCTGTCTGCAGGGATACTGCACACAGCCCCCAGGAAGAGAGTTCTTAGAGGCCTCCAAGCAGAAAAATTTCCACCCAAAAATACATCCTTATCAAGAGAACACACCAGACTCAAACAGAAACAGATGGTTTCCTCACTGTGTTTTCAGACACGCTGAAAATACACAGACATCAGCTGGTTACTGCCCCAGAGCAGGCACAGGAAACGTGGCCTCGTGGGGAGGAAGTAAAAGTCTGAGAGGGAAGGGGACATAAACCTTGCACCTACAAATGGCCAGTGGGTATTAAGCTGGACGCACAGCACCTCAGATCCATTAAATACAAAAGACACCTGGGTGCACCAAAGGGATAACACCTGCAACTATAAAGTCCATTTACTTCAATGGTAACGTGCTAGAGCTCTTCTATAGGTAAAACACGTGCTAATGCTCAAAAATATCTGTGGTCTGACTGCCCAGCTTCCGAAGTGCAGCTTTCCCAAGCTACTGACACATGCAAAATGCACACTCAGCGCATTTAAGATGAGCCAAAATCAAATCAAAGCAACCTTCAGTCTGCTGAAGACCTGCAGGAGTACAGAACCAGCGTGAAAACCCTGCAAGGACACCTTGTGAATGGACCTAGTTGGAATGCTTTCAATGCTTTTCAAGGAAAAGCCAAAAATGACTTTTCTGGAGACCTCCTTTTCCAACTCGTTAGGCCCTTAAGAACGAGGGAAGTGACATTTAAGCCCAACAACACACAGTGACTGCATTTACAACAAAGAGAACTCAAAGAGCCCGACTGACAGTATTTAAAACACCTCCCCAGTCTACTGCACTGAGAGACTGTCAGTTCAGCCACGATCCCCATTCCATTCTGGAATTGCCACTCACCATCTTCCGGATGGCTGCGTTGGAATGGTTCGCTGCCGTCGAGATCAGCTCCAGCGACTCTGCAAGAAAGGCACCAGCAGTTATTCATTCTCCACGTTACATCTGTTAATAGCACCATGTTTTTGTTTTGTTTTTCGTTTTTTTTTTCCACCTCCTGATTATTATTATTTTTTCTTCAAAACTGCTGTTACAGACACGATCACTTCTGCACATTCAGCCCACCCGTGTATGTTTAAGGTTTCACCCTCCTTTCCTAAGAGTCCAGATGAGCTGAAGTGCAGCAAACCCCACCTTCTAGGAATCACCTCCTAAAAGTTAAGGCTCACCTAGGCCTTTACAAGCATGTTTTTAAGACTGCTTTGCTAGAACAGGGCTTGCCTGCTCACAGTGACGTGGACCCTGTTTTTGGCTGAGATCAAAAATTCCTCAAAACCAAGGGAAGTCCATTTCTCCCGTTTCTCCGTGTTAACAGAGTCTAACTGGCTTTCCTGGCAACAAATACACCTTCAAATACAATACACATTTAAAACCATTCCTAATTTCTTCCTCTGGCTATTGCAAGGATGTCCTTCTCTCTTTGTCCTTGGCCATACAATGGATTAAACAAAAATGCCAGATGTTCTACCAGGACAAACTTCAATATATAGTCACTGCCTACTACTTGCTGCTTTTGTTCCCAGAGCTGGCACCCCAACCCTTTGCTTCTCTACTCCAAAAGCATTCAAAACCCCTTTGTTTTGGCAATAATTGGATTAATTCAAATCTCCATTTCTTACACAGTGCTTAGGGTAAGTATCTGAACATGCAAAGAAAAAACTGCCCAAGATTTCATCGTGCTCATTAGACAGAGAGGAGTTTATACGTACTTTCAGCATCTTTCCTGTCTGGAGATTCTTCTGGAAGTTTCTTTAAATAGTCCTTCAGGAGAAGCTCATAACGAGGAATCCTTTGCACTGGTTCAAGCATGTGATGCTGTAAAGTCAGGTTTCCACACACCTCCTGTTTCTGTAAGAGAGAGAAAACAAGCACAGGAGGGTTTGGTTTTGTTCCTCCCTTTGGTGTTAAACAGCAAGGAAAAATAATGTCCATTTACATAAATCAGAGGAACACACAGGAACTCCTCAACCATCATGGAATGACAGACTCATTAGGCTGGAAAACACCATCAAGATGATCAAGCTCAAACATAAACCTAACACTGCAGAGGCCACCACTAAACCCAAGTCCTAAAGTGCCACATCTACACATCTTTTAAACCCCTCCAGGGATGGTGACTCCACCACTGCCCTGGGCAGCTGTGCCAGGGCTGGACAACACTTTCAGTGAAGAAATTCTCCCAATATCCAATCCAAACCACCCCTGCTACAACCTCAGGCTGTTTCCTCTTGTCCTGTTCCTTTTTCCCTGGGAGTTGGAGAGTGAGAAGGTCCCCCCTGAGCTTCCTTTTTCTCCAGGCTGAGCCCCCCAGCTCCCTCAGCTGCTCCTCATCAGACTTGTGTTCCAGACCCTTGCCCAGCTCCGTTCCCTTCTCTGGACACTCTCCAGCCCCTCAAGGTCTTTCTTGTCCTGAGGGGGGCCCAAAACTGACCCCAGAACTTGAAGTGTGTGCCAGCAGATTGTGTGTGTTTCCTCACAGGCTCAGGAAAGCTCTTGTCACCCCCATGGCCCTGTGTAGTGTTGTTCCCCCCAGACTACCCCAAATCAGAATGCCCCTGGGGATGGATATACTGCTCCCTAGAGCTCACTGCAGGAGCAGCAGACACGCTGCTCACACCTCTGAAAGGAGGAGCTGCCTCGAATTCTACTTATTTTTCACTTGACCAAGAAGTGGGGGGGTGGTGGGTGAGGCAGATTACACTAAATACCACCCTATAAGGCACCAAAGTGCTCTGCCTGCAATGGTGTTGCAGTTTACCTGTTTTCACAGGATCCCTATGAAAAACAAACAAACAAGCAAACAAGCAAACAAACAAACAAACAAAAAGCCAGAGGATGTTTCTATTTAAAAGAGAAGGAGGGACTAGAGTCTCAGAACGAAGCAGTAACTTGCTTTAGAGCACACAGGAAGCTCCTGCTAGCGATGTAATCTGACTCCACAGCAGCACAGCTAACCACATACACACACACAGCTCCTCTCCACAGCATTATTTTCACATCAGCTCACTAACGTGGCCTGTTCTAGTGTAAACAGCCTCTCCACAACCACATTAATTTCGGCGTGCATTTCTCAGAGGAAGGCGTTTGTTTCAAGTATTTGCAACTTGCTCAGAAATATCCCAGCCCACACCACTCTGCTGACTCGCTCTGTTCTCACAGCTAAGCCTGGAGATAATGGCATGGATGTCTGAGAGGAAAACACTGGCTCTCCTTCCAGAAATCCAAAGGTGCACGTTTACTTTCAAAAATATCCTGTCACGGTGTAGCAGGGTGAGCAGTGTTTCTGTTTAGGGGAGCTGAAGTGACTTCATCATCTCTCAGAGTTTTACAGCACCATGTTTCCCAGAAAAATACAAGTGGGATGGAAAGAATCAGAGATTTCAGGGCACAGAACTGCCCTTGGATTACATTTCCAAATCCACTTACTATAACCTTCTCCATGGTCTTTTTATTTCTGCAATAGGATGAACCTTAGCACAGGACAGCAATAGGGAAGCAGAGGAGGAGGTCACTTCAAGGCCCAGCCAGTTGTATTCACATGTAAGTGCCCCCTTCTGAAAAGGCAGCACTGACAAAATAAACTGTTCCAAATAGGCAAAGGTTCATGCCATGCAATTTTAAAAGTTTACAGAGTTCACATTGGAATTTTAATGACTTTACTAGGGGAGAGATAAATGTTTATTCTGTGTTCAATTCACATGAGAATACAAAACATACACATATAATACATAAATATATATATTAATAATATAAAATTATTAATTACATGTTGTATATATTTAAAAGTGTTTACGTGACGGCATAAGGAGAAAGCTGACAAACCAAAAGCCACAATAAAACTCACCACCTATCAAGCTTTGGCCCCAGCAGGTAGATGTGAACTGAACAGAAAGTATGGTTATCTTCGAGGTCAGCTAAAAATCAACTTGCTAAGTCACAGCCATCCACTTATTAGTAATCTGACTTTTGCTTCCTGTTTTCCCTGGTTTACCACAATCAGTAACTGCGAATGCCTGGTGGTGGTGGCAAGGGACAGGTGAGTTTCGTGGAGGGCAGATGCCCGTGCTGTAGGGAAGGCAGTCCCAAACGGATTCACCCCACAGAAAACCACGTGCATGGCTTGGCACAGGCTGAAGGCAGCAAAACACTGCACTGCTGTGTGTGCAGGCTGAGTGCAGGCAGAAGAAGGGGAGGATGAGGCCATGTGGAGCAGCAGCGTGGCAGGAGGGGACCTCCCCCAGTCTCTGCCTCTCCCAGCTTCTGTCTGAGTCACGGCTGCAGCCCTGAGCCTCCACACTGGGCCTCTCATCTCCCAGCTTGCTGGGGGATTACTTGATTCCTGACAGCTGGCCCAGCCACAATCCTCCCATTTAGGGCAGGCAGCTGTGCTCCCTGCTCGGCTTAACCCGCTCCTCGCCAGCCCTCCCCTTCCAAAGGGCTGGATCTGCTTCCCCAGGGCTGGCACAGGGATGCTCTCGAGCTGCTGGAGCCTCCTGCACCCCTTCAGCTGGCCCAGGGCCCGAGGGGAACAGAGTGGTTTCACAGACACACCAGCATAAGCAGGGCCCTTCCCCTCTCCCCAAGCAGCTTTTTGTATAATTATGAGAATACACAGGAAAATCCCTGTTAAGCATCCTCCTGTGGAGCTGTGATCCTGAAAGAGCCTCAGGAAACCCAGACCAACAGCACATGCTGTCAGTGATACATGTCCAAACTCAAACACAACCACTTCAGAATGAAAATGTACTTATTAAAGAACAATTTAAATTAGTAATGAGGAGGACAAATCAAAAAGAGTCAGAATTGCTGGGCCAGTGGTAAAGTTTCCTTCTGTGACTTCTGACACTCCTCTTAAATCACAGAATCATGGGATGGTTTGGGTTGGAAGGGACCTTAAAGACCATCCAGTCCAACCCCTTTCTGCTAGACCAGGTTGCTCCAACCTGGCCTTGACCCCTTCCAGGGATGGGGCAGCCACAGCAACTCTGGGCAACCTGTACCTGGGCCTCCCACTCTCATAGGGAAGAATTTCTTCCCAATACCCAATCTAACCCTGCCCTCTGTTACTTTAAAGCCTTACAAAAAAATTAAATTAAAATCTTGAGTGGAGAAAAGCTACCTATGTGAAAAATCTGTGTCACAGCGAAAGAGAAGAAAGGACTGCCCCTAAAACTGTATTTTCAGTATTAGTGTGGTATTGTCTTGTAGCTGAACACTGGGAAACAAATAAACTCACACAAAGAAATGAGGATCTCTCAGTCCTGGTTCCAGCCAGGACACAGTTAATTTTTTCCAGTAGCTGAGGGGGAGCGTGGCCAGGACCCAGAGGTTATTTGATACCATTCCATACCATTCCATACCACCTTGTCATTGCCAGGGTGGGGGGAAAGGGATTCTCTCTCTTGTAGGGGGAGAAGCGAGGAGTAGTTTTGGAGTCTGGGTGGGGGACACTAAACTGGGGAGCACCGTTCCTACACCCCGACAATCTCCGAGCCTCATTATGCCAGTTAACAACATACCTGTATGTTCTGAACAACATCTTTGAAGGGAGAGGACCTCTGCATACATGTGTTCACTATGTCCATTGCCCTGTCAAAGTTCTTCACATATTCTCCATACATCTTCAGAAAGGGAGCAAGTTTCTGCAGGATATCTCCCAGCCGTGGGTTGACACTCCTGGGAGAAAGGGACAGGTAAGGAAAGGAAATCTCTGGAAATCAAAAGTTGTCTTCAGAGAGAAAACACAGCTGTAAGACTTCCACAGCTGTCTCCCACATGCACAAGCACTCAGACACATGTGCAGTCAAGACAGTCAGGCTAAGTTTAGTTTGAAGTAATTCATACATTGGCCCAGATGAAACCTCAAACATTAATCCTGATGTACAAGGGATGGCGTTTCTGCCCCCACTGTCACTCTCTTTAAGTGAAGGCCAGAGATTCAAACAGACTGTGCATTATTAAAGGAACATCTATATGTCCCTTCTGCCCAGCACAAAATCTTGTGGGGAAACTTTTACATTTGGACTCAGCCAAGAGAGGTGCAAGCTCTGGTCTCGTCTTGGTCACGTAGGGCACCTAGAAAGGTCAGCACTACTCTCCTAGATCTGACTTACCATTAACTTTCTACCCATCACTGCACTTCTGCCTGAACTACAACTTAACAGAATCACAGAATTATTAAAGTTGGAAAAGACCTTAAGGATCATCAAGTCCAACCTTCAAGTTATTACAGTAGCCAAATTTTAATTGGTATTTGAAAATATTTATTTCATCTACCAGGCCAAAACAAGCAATTTCATTTCTTCCTAGTGCTGCAATTCCATGGGACTGCATTCATAGGGGAGTTGGGAATGCAGTAAGGAAAACAGCTCTGGCAATACTTTGGACTGGAAAAACGTATTCTGGAAATTCTGAGTGTTCAGACGTATTCCTGAAGTCAAAAATGCTCGAGAGACTCCATGCTAATGCATTAAATAACTAATGTATTAACTACCAGCATTAAACAATTAAAAATTTGGACTCAGACTAGGCTTTATGGTTGCTATAGTTTCCTGAAAATGTATTCTTATTAAAGTAATTGCCATGACAGTTACCCACCATTCTTGTGTAATTCTTGTTTTGAGCTCAGGGAGAAGAAACTGTCCATGGAAACAATAGATGGAAGAAATGTTTGAGAAGATGCCTGTTATCACTTCAGATGAAATCCCTGCTTCAGACAACTTAGTGCAAAAAACCTGCAAGAAGACGAGACAGCACCAACATTAATTTACAGAAAACAATCCCAGACACGCTGACTTTGGATTGTCATTTTGCAAAACTGACTGCTTAGAACAGAGCTATGGATTTTGACTTGTGGCAGTCAGTCCTTGGGGTCTTTCAGGAGGTTCACAGAACATAAGCCCACTGTCACTCAGACTTAGATTCATCACTAAAATCAGGAAAATATGAGCTGCAATTCAAAAAAGACTGAAACAACTGATAAGATCAGACATCTCCTATTTGGGAGTGCAAGAACATTCAGTCCCTGAAGAGCATTTGCTGCTATTTACATAAATCAAAATAAACCATGTGATTGTTTTGTTTCTCAGCAGGATTGTTTGTTTCTATATCCTACAGACTACACTACACTGAACTAAAGGGAAAGACACCCCACCCCACCCCCCCCAGATTTCTGCGGTCTAGAAACAGTCTCTGCTCATGTAAAACAAACACTGCAAGTCTTCCCTGGAGTTCCTAAAGTTAGAGGTAGGGGGCTACAGCTTCTATCAGCATTTCTAGCCAGGTGACAACTTTATTTTTCCTTTTTTTTTCCCCCCACTCATTTTTAAAAAGCCCTTTGTTAGCAACGTGTCTCATCCTCATTTTCACTTCATTCCTGCACATTCCTTTTTCTTCTTTCCTTTGAGATAATTATAGAAATGCCTGAGCTGTGTGGAGTCAACTCAGTATTTATGGGGACGGAAGTTTTCAGACTCCTCACAGCAGTTTTACTTCATCCCCACGTGGAACCATGATGGGCAACAACTACAGAGCACAGTAGTGCCTCCAGTGCCCCTGGGATTTCCTCTCCCCATAAGCCCAGGGAGGAACCAAATTGCTGATGGTGTCTGTATCTTAAAGTGCTGCTGCTTTCCTGTTCCCCTTTCTGCCATCCCAGTCCTCTGGCTCGACAGGAGACATCACTGCTGCTCACTCAAAAGAAAGGGGAGTTAATTCTTCAAAAAGGAATTACCTGGTCCAAGAGGTGGAGCCTTTTAACATAAGCTTCTTCCGTGTGGAGCAGCTCATTGGCGATGTTGAACAGCTTTTGGGGCTCTGTACACTGAAAAAACCGACCACAAATTACAGTCAAGTTACAAGTTACAATCCATCTGCACCTACACCCCTTAAGTTTCATCCACTGTTCTCTTTTCCATTTTGTCAGTGGCCAAAATCCCTGCCAGCAGAGGGGCCTGGAGTGAGGGAGGTTAACACGTTTCAGAATCTGCTCTGTGTCCCTCATCAAAGGATCACTTTGCTCCAGAGACATTTTTAAAGTTATTTTCTGAAGGAGCACTTGGTAATGCAGTCAGTGGCTGGTCAGGACATCACTTGAGTTCATTATGGTTTCATAAAAAGAACCAGAAATATCCTCTAAAAACCTGGAAACGAGTCTAGCCTATTTGGAAAATAAGGCACTGGACTGTAAATCAACTGTTCTCCTTTTTGGACTCGGGTCCTTTAACTAAAAAGAAAACTAGAAACCAGACTGTTTGGCCAGATTTCTCCCCTGGCCAGCACAGCATTACTCTCCATGGCATATTTCTAAGATTTTTGTGCAGCTTTAAACACAGGCCAATTCCCTGGAAAGAATTTTCAGTAATGTAACCCAAATCACTCAAGTGAAGTCTTTCATTAAGCTCATTTAAAAATACAAAATGAGAAAGGACTACTTAAAAGCTCTAAATACAGTTATAAAGCACTGACTTTACCCAAAAGCTACACAGACCCTTAGCTCTCTAAGTGCTTAAAAATACTTGAATTATTAGAATGCAGGCTTTAGCTGTCCAGCACTCTTTTTAAGGGTTTAAATGCCATGCTTACAGGTAACCAACCCAGTCCAGAATGGAGGGTTGGCTGGTTTGTGTTCAGGAATACAAACAAGGAAAACAGGCAGCAAGGACCATCAAATGTAGGGAAAGTGCGCTGGGCTGGATCCAGAAAAGCAAAAAAAGACAACTGAGATGAAGGTAAGAGGTGTATAAATGATTCAGGGAACAGAGAGAGCACTGACTGGGCGCAATTAATCACCGTTGCCACGGGAAAAACTAAAGGGCATCCAATAAAATCACCGAGGTGCTGCTTCAGGAGCAACACAGCGTTGCTGGGGGTCACCTTCACACGGGTTCACAAAAGGAACAGACAAATCCACGGGGGGAAAAATCCAGCTGCAGTCTATTAAACACAAGGGGCTGTTTCCAGCTCAGGAAGCACCTGGGCCCCTCACCAGCAGCAGTGCTCCATCCCAAATACCTGTCCCTGGGGCAGGGATTCTAGACACATCACCATCAGATTGTTGGAAAATGTTAAATAAATGCTCTCTTTAAGCTTCTTCAGCATCGACTTATTTTGTTCCCAAACAAAGCTGACAAGAAAAATTTCAATACCCGCCCCAAACACGCATTTAGGCAAACTGCAGCACAAGTGAAAGACCTCAAAGGCCTCCCAAAGCAAGCCATGAGCTCAAACGAAGCAGACCCACAGTTATCCTACGGGGAACGAGGTGCCACGTGGCGTGAAGCCCCCACAGCTCCACGATACAAGGATTATTTGAAGGAAAGTGAACAGCTTTTCTGCATTTGAAGCAGCATTTCTGCATTTGAAGCAGCATCTGGCTTCTTCTGAAGCAACTCCTCTCTTTCCAGGCGTGAATCTGGAGATGGGCAACCAACGCCACGAGTGAAGTGTCCACGCGGGCTCCGTCTGCCGCTCTACTGAAATATTTCACATCAGCTCAAATCCTCTTCTAAGCTATTTTAACACTGTACACAACATCCTGCTCTGTTTGCATTGTATTAATATTTAGGGGAAAAGAAAATAAAAAAAATCACACACAGTGAAGTTCTGAACTTGTTACAAGCAAGGACAGCTTATTACAGCTTACACGGTAAGCTGGCCAGTCAAACCCAGTAACTGTGAGGATCTCCCACCGAGAAAGAATTTCTCTGCCAGTTTTGCTGGGCACAGAGGAGCACCCAAATGAGAGGTGGCACGCCAGCCACCCAGAGCATCCTTCGAGTTGTTTGAATTCAGGACATGAAAAATGTTTATTTCCAACAAAGTAAGTTTGTACTCAGAAGTAAATCTTTACATAGCACAGGCGCTTTTTAACCTCCTGACCTTCACCATCTGCAATTCAGTTTATATTTCAAAAAAACTTGCTGACTTCTGCTTAAATACCAAACAAGGGCTGGACAGACTCTCAGCTTGAGCTCAGTTTTATACAGAGTGATTCTATCTTCAGTTGCTATCTCTGCTAGAGGCAGACAGGCACATATTTCAGATTAACTTGCAACATACTTGCCTTTCAGTGGACATAACATTTTAAATGAAACTGCAGATTAATTAAATGTGAGGCAGTCCCACTCTTCTAACCTCATCTTGTGCCGTGGCAGCACAGCTTTAACAAAGCCTGAGCCATCATTAAATTCACTAGCAACAAGATATTTCATGGCCTGTGTTTCTCAGGGAGAAGTAAAACAAATTTGCAAAGCCAGATGTGGACTGTACTCTGCTCTGCCCACTGCTCTTGTGGCACAGCCAACAAGAGCCAGAACCCTGCACCTACTGGAGAGGCTGGATGGGAGAGGCTGGCTGCAGGGGTGACAAGAAAGATGATTAAAGGCAGGAGGGAGGTGTTGATTCCACACCACAGGAAGCTCACTCCAGTGCCCGAAGCAGCATGATGCTCTTTCACTTCTTCGTGGAAGATGCAAAAATTCATTTCCAGCTGTAACTGCCCGACAAAACATTTTAGAAGTAAAAGCAAACACCAGCCTGACAACAAACAGAGCCAGCTTCTCATGGAGGTCAGATGCACTCCTGGGGGTGCACTTGCAACTCAAACACCCCATTCACAGGCACAGATTGACAGACAAACTGGTCTGATTGTGCAATTCAGTGGCCACAAGTGCATCACGGCTTCCTGCGAACCCCCTAACCCATAGGGTAGGGCTGGGCCAGGGATCCATGGCCTGGCTCTTACAAAAAAGCAAACTGGGAAAATCTGAAGCACATACACAGTTTAACACAGGAAAACCTGGGCAATATCCCACAGCAACCATTTTTCCTGTAACTGGTGTGCACAACCACATTCAGCCGGCATCTTTCTGGCGAGGGGCTCTCAGCAAATCCTGCTGGGATAGCGCTCAGGTTTGAAGCTTTAAATGGTTATGCTTTAAAACCCCACCAGTCAGCCCTACAAAGAACACAGAAAGTCCCAGGAAATTTATAAAGACTCCTTCCTACTCGAAAATGCTGAAAACAACACAGAAAAGTTATCCCATGCTTGGCTGTCTTTGCTGCACTGAGATCCCATTTTCCTTAAGACACTTAAAAAGAAGACGGTGATGCTAACAGATCTGAACTGTCTCCACCGGCACTGTGACCAGAACATTGGCCTGTACACATTTTTTTCAGAATATACATGGAGATAATCTCATCCACAGGTCTGACTTGCAGCACTGCAGGCCAAATATTACAACACACGCCAGACAGTGAAATCAGAAGTGAAACTCCAGCCACGTACAGGCAGAATGCAAGCCTGTGTCAGTGAATGCACGAGGCCCACATGGGACTCCATTGTTACTATTCACACAGCAGGAAGCAGGACAGATGGAGAAAGGCATTTTTTGGTGATTATGAACGAGCACGTGTTACTTTTAGTGAAAAATACCTAAATAAGAAGCTATGAAGCACTGTTACCCCTCCCAGAAGCATCACTCAGTGCTTCCAGGCAGCCGGGAGAAGCCTTGGGTATGTGACTTTGGAGCATGACAGCCCCTCACAGTCTCACTTTCATGTCACTTCTTTTCTTTGCCATCATCAAGGTTAACGTGCATCAGCTCCTGGAGCTCCTGACATTTTCAGAGACGTTATCAAAACTAATAAGCTCCCCTTGTTCATTTTCGTTTTGATAAAAGATAACTGGAAAGCCCCGTAAGTCCCTCCTGGGATTTTAAAACACATTTTTCCAGTAATTCTGTGCTAACAGCGTTGTAAGACTGGTGCAGACTCCCAGAGGAAGCCACATCACACTGCAGAGCTAAACCAACCAAATAAAACAATACCAGCCACGTACCAGGTAAGGTTACTTCCTGAGCCGTGGGCTGTGTGAAAGCTCACGTGGAGGATGGAGAGGTATCTGCAGGAGAAAATCATGTTTATTCATGAGCTTCACTTACCCTGATACCCTAGGAGCTACTGAGCCATCATTGAATCACTCTGCAGCTGTACTTCTTATGCATCCTCCTCCAACTACAGCAACTTGCACATTTAACAGGAGTGCTGGTTACCCCTGTTGGTGCAGCTGCAAACTCTGGCACCAGGAGCAGGAGGGGGGATGCAGGAAAAAGGACACTGGCTCCCAACACAAAGCTTTCTGGAGGAGCTGAGGTCTCCCCAGCTCTCAATCCAGCAGCTTGCTGCCAGCTGAACTCTCCTCTCTTCCTTCAAGCAGGGGAGGTTTTCTGGGAAATCATCAGGTTTGTAAAGGGTGATGTGAAACTCCGGCCTAAGGATAACCATGGAACAAGACAACCTGGAATCACACCGGCTCTCCTCGCTGGAAGCTACGGCCCCTCACCCCAGTCCCGAATCCCTAGTGCCCCAAACCTGCAACAGAATCGAAGAGGAGAGCGGGAAACGGCCTCGAGTTGTGCCAGGGGAGGTTTGGATTGGATATCAGAAAAAAGATTTCTTCACTGAAAGGGTGGTCAGGCACTGGCACAGGCTGCCCAGGGAGGTGGTGGAGTCACCATTGCTGTAAGCATCCCAAAAACATGCAGGTGTGGTGCTTAGGGACAGGGTTCAGTGGAGGGCCTGGCAATGTCAGGGTAATGGTTGGACTTAATGATCTTGGAAGTCTCTTCCAAGCTTAATGATGCTGTGACTTTATGTAGACACTTCCCACGGGAATCCATTTCACACTCGAAACAGGAATTGGCTCCGTACTGTGTCCCCAGAAGAGGGCACAATCCTTACACTGAAGGAGGCAGTGGCTCTCTCAGCTTTCCTCTCCACGTGGCTGCTAAAACAAGGTGACTTGGCATAGCTTGCTCAGCCTCCAAACTGCTTTTTGGAAGGGGAAATCAACTTAAAATGCAAGGGAGAACCTGCAGTGCATCACATAAATGCACCTCAGGAAGAAGAGCAATACAAAAGACCAAAACAACCCAGTCTTCCTCTGGAGATACCTCTCTCATAAACTCAACAGGCCTGCCCCAGAGAATTACAACCTCAGAACTCTATGCTTTATCAGCATTAAAACACCAACAATCCAGTATATTAACTTTAGTGTCACGATGGCTGAGGGACAAAAAAAAACAACCCTAAACCCAAACACCTTCAAATAACAAACAAAAAACCTCACCACACAAAAAAGTGAACATTTTGCAGAGATTTTACATGATTCTGTGAACCCATTCTATCAACACTATTTCTAAAAATAACTGTCTTGATAAAAAGATAATCAAAGGAATCTGTCATTAATGTTATACGGCTGCAGTAAATACCCAACAGCCTGGACTACATTATTCTCTGGAAACAAAGAAAATCTCTCCTAGCTGCAGTTTCCTGAAGAGTCATTTGAGATAACTACCATCAAAACAACTTCACACTCAAGAAGCAGTCACACCAATAAAAACATAGGCTTGTATAAAAAAATATTATAAATTCTGTGTAAGATGAGATTTCAATCATGCCTGTCCTACTCAGATGCAAGTTCCTGGCCCTGCAAGATGGACTACCCAATCAGCCCCCCAAACATCACAAAACCCCACTGAAAACAACAGGCTCCAACAAGCTGAACGTAGACAAACCCAGACAATAAACACAAGGTGTGAGTCCTGACCTACAAAAGTATTTAAATTTTAACAGCTTACCTCTGGCTGTGAGGGATTCTCTTATATGAAACCCTTTAAAGAAAGACTGGGAACCTTTCTAAAAGGTACTATCTAGGTCAGGAACAAGCTAGGATCTGCATCAGGCAGGAAATAATGCTGACTGTCACGACCCTTTGATGTAAAACCAACCAAACAAATAACCCAAACCATGCATGAAAGTGATGCAAGGGATCTCTCACCAGAGTCAGGTTTCAGAGCACTTACCAGCAAGGAACAAAACTCCCTTACCTTGTTAACATCCAAATACTCTAACTTTGGCACTTCTGCTGTCTCCTGCTCCTCGCTGCTCCCTTCATCAATGTCACTGTCCTCGTCCTGTGTGGAGTCTCTCTTCTGCTCTGCAGAGGAAGGTTTGGTGCCCTTTTTGTCGGGTTCCATCTCCCCTGGGTTCCCGGCCACGCTGGGTTTCTTCTGCTCTGCCCCTTCTTCGCTGGGGAACGTCTCTCCCGCCACGCTACAAGAAGGGCTGTCAATGCCACTGTCCCTGTTGGGAATTTTACTGTTCCCGTTCAGTTCCGCAGTCGAGTCTTTACTGCCGAGCTCTCCAGAGGGCTCTTTGCTCCCATCCACAGCAGTGCAGTCTTCGTGGCTTCTGTTCTCACCTATGCTCAGCTCTTTAATTTTCATGATGTCTGCGCTGGTCAGGTCCGTGCACGGTACGGCGGGCTCGGCCTCATCCGCTTCAGCTTTGTCAGTGCTGGAAGAGCCGCTGGAAGCCACAGTGTCACAGTCACAGGAGCCCGCCTGCTTGGATGAGTCCAGCCCAGGTTCCATCTTGAGAGCTAAATTTAGCTGGTTTCTTTGAAGAATATGTACAGGTTGCCTGTGGGTGAAGAGAGAGCACCGCAGTCATTCACGTCAGCGCTCGAGAGGTCTGGCTGGGCTTCGATTCCAGTTGTATTTCCTGCATCCCACTGGCAATCCCAGCGGGGCAAGTGTGTGCTCGTGGCAATAATAACCATCACCCAACAACATCCAAAACAAAAACACAACCACCCCAGCCCCCAGGTTCCACTGAAATGGCCCCACCAGAATCCCAGGCCTTTATTTAGTGCTCTCCAAGTTGCCCTGAAGAACAGTCTGGTTTGGGGGTTTGGGGAGGGAGGAATCATCCTTTAAAAGAAGTATTTGCTTGTGGGCTCGTTTAAAAAGGAACTATCATTCTTTAGCAGAACCAAGCCTTTGGGGCAAGGTAGTTTCTGCCAGAGAGGATGGCAGAAGGCACTTATTTTTCTCTTTGAAACACACCAGGTTCACTCAGGTGATAACACACTCCAAGGCACAGTATGATGCCCCTGTTTCCATCTCCCTCTTTATGAAAAAAAACCTAAAAAAATTACTTTGCTCCATCAGGCACGTTTGGTTCTCAGAGAAAGTCTTCCTATGTTTGTAAACTGAGCTGGTTTTACAGCAAGATACATATGTTTTATCCAATTTAGTGTCACTCATGTACACTGTTTCAGAGGAAATACTGTTCTACATGACATTGTCTCACAGTACACTGCAATTTGCCTCCAAGAGGCAAGATCTGATGTATATTGTATCTCAGACAGAAAATTCGATTATTTTATACTACAATAATCAAGTCCCTATGATGTAACGCCCACATCAAGCCAACTTACTGAAAGCAGACTCTGGGCCACTTGTCTCTGGTACAGCCTTCCCAAATTCAGCAGGCCTCAAGCTCCTTAAGCACAGCTGTACATTACAAACTAAAACTCGCTGAAATACAGCTTTTATTCAAAAGACATTCCATCCTCAGTGCAGTTTTGCACTTCCAGTAGAAAACATCCCAAGAGGACTTTTTGTGTGATCATTACAGTGAATGTTTTCTACCTCTCTACTGTTTTCTACTTTTCTACTGTTACATTCTAAGTTAAAAATGCAGAAAAGGGAGAGGAGAGCAGATCTCACAAAGCCATATTTACCTAATGCTTTCAAATTTCTCAATGAGCGTGTTGACTCCTGCTGATATGGGTATTTCTTCTTCTCCAGGTGCTAAGCTCCTTGACGACTTGGGATCAGCTGGCAAAGGCCGAGACGGCGCAGGAGGAATTCTTTCCTGCCCAGGTTTGAGGTGAACAGGCTTAGGAGGTACTAACAAAAGAGAAGGGAGAAAACGGGAGGGTAAATCTCCATCTTCTTTATCCTAAACTGGGAACAGAATCCAGACCGAGGGGAATGCATTCTTCCATCGGTTCTCCACAGACTGCAAAGGGTGCAGGTCCTGAAGCGCTGCTTACACCAGAGCAAGCTGCTAAATAAAGCCGGTGGGCTTCTACCTGGCGTTTCAGCAGCCGGAGCAGCCGCGCGAACAAAGCGAGGCGCTCGCGGAGCTGCAGCGCTTCCTCGTTACCAAACAGGATGCACGGCTTACGTTTCGTGCTCACAAGTCTGCCCACCACCCCAATCACACCAGCGAGCTTCCCCCTCCCGTGACTTCTCAAAACTCGGGCGCTCTTGTTGAACCTCTTGCACCGTGAAAGAAAAATGGGGGCTTGGGTGGGGGAATGGCAACCCAAACCAAAACCACCGAAACCCAGTCCCAGCGTGGGTCTCGGTGCCTCGTGCTGGCACCGTCAAAAACGCCACAGGCAGAACGTAATGGCTTTTCTTCCTCCCCCCCTTCTGCCTCCCCCCTCTCTTCTGTGGTGTACAGTCTTCACAAATTTCCTTCCTCTTTTGATTCTACGTCGGGTTGCATGTGATATAAATAAGACACGCGTTGTAAGAACACACACTTTCTGCCTCAGGACTCACAGGGAAGCCAAGGCACAAAGTTTAACACAACATTTAACACAAAAAAGTGGCATTAAAACGTAAAAAATTTATCCAGGCCTTCCACTGATTGCAGAGTAAATGGTTTATCACACACAAGCAGTAACCCGTGGTGACAGGTTCCCATGCTGTCATGGTTTCATACAGGGAGATCAACTCCCATAGGGCAGAGCTGACATGGAAAGGCAGGAAAAGTGACCGTGGGATTGCACTCACTGCTTGGAGCAGCACTGCCAAGTGTCCCCTCCGGTCTAGACTATCCACAGCTGGCATGTTAAATGAGGAAACTCTGTGTTTTATTGAATACTATCTTGGAGAACAATTTCTTCCAGGCATTTCCCAACTTTTCGATGCTCCATGAGGCACACGTGATCAGCAACTGTAATGGAGCTTGAGTTGGCAACTGTTCTGAATGCCATTTCAGGGTTACTTGCTTTAGGAGACTAAACAGAGGCACATGCACCTAAAAGCCAATTCCTGTTGTCCCTACCTTCCAGAAGGCTCTGCATCTGTTCCAAGCTCCACATCAGCCCAGATGTCCACCCTGCACCAGTGGAGTGGGAGCTGCCACAGCAGTCCACAATCAATCATCTGAGGTCAGTGATGAAGGGCTGTTACAGCATTTTGGAGCTCTGAGTGTAGGTCAGATTATAAACTCCCCACGTTTCTGAGTTTATTTCAGCACGAAAGAAAAAAACCAAGCTGAAGAATCTGAGCTTTAAGGGGACACTTCCTATAAGAGGATTGATTTGATCAGTCTCCAGAGATATCTAAAATTCCTACCTTCACATAAAGGTGTTACAGTCCAATTCTGAAGAGACCTCCACAAACCCTGTCTTACACAGGAATTACAGGGAAGAGGGAAAAGAAAATCCTCTTGCACATACACAGGATGGTGGAGCTCTAGGTTTTGCTCACCAGGTTTTCATGTGCATACCATGTGATCAGTGAGTGTCTGGCCATGTTTCTCCTTGTAAACCCAAAAAACAACCTGAAAACAAGTATCCACGCAGCCATCTGGCCCCTGAAGCCAGAAGAGGCAAGCTCTGGGCTCCTTGCAGAAGGTGCACGGTGCAGCAGGCAGACAGGTCAGAGCCTCCCCCACACCCCATTGGGTCCTTCAGACCTGGCCCTGGTCCACAGCACCCAAAGGTTCTACACTAACATCAAAGCCTTCACACTGGGTGTCACTGCTGCCCACGGAAACATTTGATGCCTTTCCTGTTAGTGGATCCACCCGAATCACCTGAGACAACATGCTCTGCACTGAACCAAAAGGAAGCTGGAAAACACTCTTGTTAATTCTGAATTTTTACTTCCTGAAGTAATGCTGAGAAATGGAGACACCAGGATGCAGGCAAAGCCACCGACCCTGCCAAGGACTGCTCACCAAGGGAAGTTTCAACCACACCAGACGTGGTTCAAGACTAAGTGCACCTGGGTTGGGGCAATCCCAAAAACAGACTGGGTGCAGAACATTTTGAGACCAGCCCTGGGGTTGTCAGGGTGCTCGACATGCCGTGGCCGTGTGTGCTGGCACTCAGAAACCTCTGTGTCCTGGGCTCATCCCCCAGCATGGGCAGCAGGTGAGGGGCAGGGGGAATCTCCCCCTCTGCTCCATTCTGGTGAGACCCCACCTGCAGAGCTGCCTCCAGCTCTGGGGGCCCCAACACAAAGAAGACGCTGACCTGTTGCAACAAGTCCAAGGGAAGCCAGGAAGATGCTCCAAGAGCTGGAGCCCCTCTGCTCTGGAGCCAGGCTGGGGAGAGCTGGGGGGGTTCCCCTGGAGAAGAGAAGGCTCTGGGGAGACCTGAGAGCCCCTTGCAGGGCCTAAAGGGGCTCCAGGAGAGCTGGAAAAGGATCAAGGGCATGGAGTGAAAGGACAAGAAGCAATGGCTTGCCACTGCCAGAGAGCAGGGTTAGATGGGATATTGGGAAGGAATTCTTCCTTGTGAGGGTGGTGAGGCCCTGGCACAGGTTGCCCAGAGAAGCTGTGGCTGCCCCTGGATCCCTGGAAATGTTCAACACCAGGCTGACTGGTGCTTGGAGCAATCCTGTTTAGTGGAAGGTGTCCCTGCTCATGGCAGGGGAACGAGATGAGCTTTAAGGTCTCTTTCCACCCAAACCATTCCGTGAGTCTCTGATTCTAATTAAAGCTTGAAGTTTGCTGCATGGAAGAGATATCAGCGTTACAAAGCATCTTCAGGTGGTGCCTGAAGGCTGAAGCCACAAGCTGGAATGGTATTTCCCCACTCTTCCTTCTCCTGAGCAGCAACCCAGCTCTTCAGAGGAGGCAGAACCCAACACACAAAATCTTTGCTGCAGATGGAACAAGTGAAATAACGAGAAGCAGCAGGACAGAATCAGAACAGTCAAAGGCAAGGTTTAAATAAGTGAGAGAAGGTATAGCCCATGCTTGGCCCTGGGACTGTAAACCAGCTGGGAATATGGGACTGGAAAATGAGCATCTCAGCCTTTGTGTGATTCCATCTCCCCTGGCTGTGAGTTCCTCTCTCACAAGCACCTTCTCTGCAGTAAAGCAAACACTCAACACACATTTATTATGGACTGGATGGAGACATTCCCACCCACCATCCCAGCCTGGGGGCTGCCCTGACTTGCTGAAAAAGCTGGGAGGACCTAACAAAGAAAAAAATCAAGTGGTGTGAGACAGAGTGGCAGATTTACTTACTTAAGTTAAGGTGCTGGACAAGAAGAGATGTAAAAAAATACAGATGCTGGAGGAGGTTATGGAGGGTTATCCCCTGGGGAGCAAATACACTCAAAGGAAGAATAAATGGCCCAAAAGCACATCCTTGGGTGGAGGTAGAGAGCTGCTTCTGGAGCCTCAGGTGGTGATGCCAGCACATCACGACCGACCGACAAATCAACAAGAAACAGCCCTTAATGAGGCAGCCACGAGGCTCTGGGGAGAAAGCCCTGGGAAGAAAGGATCTTGCATAAAAAAACATAGAGAAAACTAAAGAAAGATTTACTGTCTGCACCACAATGTCACAGCTACTTTTTGGGGATATGGCCACCAAGAAAGAGTAAGGATGTTATACATTAAAAATGTCAACTTCAAATTAAAATTTTTGGGGTTTTTTAAAATAAATTTTGATGTTTTCATTTTCCTGGAGAGGAAGTATTGAAGTATTGTATATGAAGTATTGTATAGTAAGTATTCTCCTTTCTTTTCTGTGTATAGAACCCACAGAGCAAGAGAAGATCAATGACAAGGGAGAAAAGCCATTTCAAATTTACAAAGCCAGTAAAAGTGAAGAAAAAAAAAATTGTACTATCTTCCCTTGCAAAGTATCTTCTGCATTGTTCTCTCCTGCCACACATTAGCTAATTGAAGATACTTTTTAAAAGCAGTTTTATTTTAAAGGAATAATAATAAAATATATAAAATAATAAGAAATAATACAATCATTATTTAAAATTCAAGGCAAAGAAGTGTCTTTCAGGAGGATGACTTGTCACCTGGATTTGTAGCTTTGGCTAAGCTGGCTCATCCTGGTTTTTAAGTGTTGGATACTCCACAAGAGTCTCGTGGGAATTTTCACTGGGACTCCCTTCCCTGGATTACTTTTACAGTGACACCAAGAAGCCCAGAAAATTGAGTTCTGTCCAAAAAAAAGTAACAGCAAGAGTAACTGCTCAAAAAAGCATTTCACCTTTGGGTGTTTTATTTCACCTCTTTAACCATTTCCATCCTTTTCCATCCTCATGAGACAGCAGATCCACTGACTCCTGTTCTGAGCTCAGGGCTGTAACGGCAGAGAGAGCTTGGGAGGGGGGTGAGCAGCAGAAAGAAGCAGCAGTTCCTGTCTTGGTGACAGAAATGGATCATATTCATCTACTTGGGTAAGTTTTAAGCAAGAACTGAACCAAGCCAAGTAGGCTCCCTCCAACTTTTCTGAAATTCTCACCTATAAAGAACAGGTTAGGTCCTCAGTGACTGGAAATCAGTGCCACGAGTACAACAGCAAGGAATCTGCACCAGCTGAATTCATTCCAGTTCTCAGTGAACAGACACTTCTGCTGTGCCTTTTTATTGTCAGCATTAACAACAGTCATGGAACACCCACTAATTAAACCTGAACAACCAAGACCTCTGGGTGAAAGCCTGATAAAGACACAGACCTTGTGAGATGTTCAAGGCATGAAGCAGTATATTAATTTATCATTTAAGGTCTGCTTCCAGAGGCAGAAGCACAGTACTTTCTTTGTTGTTGTTCAAGGCTGAACTACTTTTGTACAGACACATCTGAACTGGGAGGGGGTGATGGTGCAGCAGCTCAGTGTGTACAACACCAAAACATCTTTTTTTTTTTTGCCTGACAATGCCCACCTATCACATGGATATGTCTCTTAAAAAAGATTCTGGTTTATGAACTTAGTATCCTCTTGAGGCTTACCTTCCTTTGCTCCTGACACCCCTATGGTATTTGCATCCCCAGTTCCCTTGAGGCAAGCACCCATCACATACACAAGGGTAATTAATTCTACAAAGCAGGCAGTGTGATAGCAGGGCACTTGGCAAACCGACATCACAAAGACAGGCCCCGTGTCATCTCACTGATGGAGAAACATGGAAACCATTTATCCTCTTTCAAGAAATCTACTGAAGTCTTCTTTTTTTTTTTTTTTCCCCCAGAAGCCTGGGGAGACCAGAAGAACAGCTGGGGACCAGCTGGATCATGCTTCTTCCTGGCTCCTCTTCCACCATGCTCTGGGATTGCCACCTATTTGACAATGAGCTGGCAGGTCTGTGGAAGTACCACAGCCCACATGTGACTGGTTTAGCTCCTATTTCTCATTTTTTTTAAATAAATTCGTTTCATTCAGGCATTTCCTGTGGCCATGCAATAAATGGAAAACAGACCAGCTTTAAACAATTAGCTATTATTACCTAAAATACTTTTTAGAAAGATTTACATGAAATGTAAACAACATTGCTAAATTCAACTTGCACTTCGCAGCCTCATAACAACGGTACAGGAAATATAAAACAACACGTTAAGTAACTGGTTATTGCTGAATCCATTTCTTCTTGAAGGCCTCCCTAAGTGGTTATCTAACACTGGGAAAAATGAACATCATAAAACCCTGCCAAGCCATACATCAGAACATAAAACAACTGTTCTGCCGGGACCCGAATTAAAACAATAATTTAAAAATATTCCACTTTCCGTGCTCGTACAATTTCTAGAAGGTCAAAGCCACTTGCCTTGGGGTTTCTGCAGAGGGTGCATTTTGGCCAGTGGAGTTTTGGTTTTGGGCTTCCTTCCAGCCTGATGGAGACATTGTGCCGGGCTGACGTGCTGCAGGTCCCCACATGCTTCCAACACCGGGCTGGAGTCAATGTGGCATTTGATTTGGAAAGGAGAACAAGGGCAACCTGAGGGAAGAGGAGGGGGGGGGGGGAAAGTCAATATTTATTTTGTTCTATTAGTCCCGAAGAAAATTTGTGCTACTCCTAGAAGCGTATCACTCACCCCAGTTCTTGAGGAAGGGGTGAGCCATTCGCTCACAAGTTATTACAGCCAATATATCCAGCCTTAATAATCCTGTCAAACTGACTGACTGCTCAGACAGGCGGAATTTCGGTAATGCTGCCTTTAATTAATGATTTACTTCTTCATTACAGACACCCACAATGAAAGAGCGAATATAAAAGATAAAAAACCATTTCAGAAGGATTTCTCCGGACAGAAATGCCAGTGCTGCAGCGCAGAACATTGTTTTACTTGGTAAGATAAACCTAAATTAGGGTGACTTAGAAATGGTGTTCCGCATAGTGGGAATGGTACAAGTGCCATTCCTTCAGATTTAATCACTCGAGCTGCATTTTACCCCTATTTATTACTCCTCCAAACATAAAATATTAACATTCCTTCAAAAGCCTCTGGTCTAGAAGATGCTGTTAAGATATGATCCAGGGGGAACACAGAGAAAGAAATGATTAATGCGATTGTTTGCCTTTAATTTAACTTCTGGGGGGGCTGGGGAAGCAAACCCAGGTGTCGGCTTTCGTGGAGTGGAGACTTCAGCTTTTGATTCGGGGTTTTTTGGACTTGTGGCGAGCCTACAGCTACACAAAACCCCCATGTCAGCTTTATCAGCGTGCCATGAGAAGGTTAAAAGAGAGTTTAAAAAGGGCTGTGGTTTAAAATTGCTGAATATGAACACATGAATATATATGTGCTTCCGGCAAGACTGAGAAGCGGAAAACGTATCAAATTTAGAAATTTGAACGTGAATGCATTAAAAAAAGGGGCAAAGAAAACATGACAAACATTCTTTTCACACCCCTGTTTTGAAGTGGGATTGCTGAATTTACCAGTGTCTCTCTGGAGTGCGAGGTGACCCGAATCATGGAGAAAGGATTCATCTAAAGGTGAAAAAACAGCGTTTGCCTTCCCGTGATGTCTTCAAGAACGTGGATTTAGCTTCAAAAATGCAACCTAACTCTTGGCCAGATTCCTATTAAGATCAGAAACCTGAAATGAAAAGCCCCTCCGTCCACATCAACTGAATTATCCTGGGTTGACACTATAATGGTATTAAATCAGGATGTGACTTTTTGAGTAAATCCACTGGAATCTGAGCTGTGCAGACTGCTCGGGAAGATTAGCTGAGAGCTGCCCTCAAAATGCAGAAACTTCAGCATACAGATTTCCTTTTAAAAAAGGGCATAAAATATTAAAGTCAATTTTGTTGCCAAAAATAGATTCAGATGACACAAAACTACTTACTGATCTCTGGCACCCAAATATACAACCCCTGAATTCCCCGTGTGTGGCTGCCAGTTGTTGCTGTTGAAGCTTCATTAGCATTTCTACCACAAAATCTACTTTTCAGCTGATCTGAGAACAGCTATTAAAACATCCTTCCAGCTGAAAACAGGAAATTATAAGTACTAGGTTCCATTCAAATATAATTTCACTTATCAGGAGAATGCAGTGAAAGTGGAGTAGATTATTAGAGCAGATCAACAGATTATTGCAAACACATCATCACAGA
>NW_020955439.1:150394-153634 GCF_003031625.1 Empidonax traillii | reverse complement strand
CAAAATCTACTTTTCAGCTGATCTGAGAACAGCTATTAAAACATCCTTCCAGCTGAAAACAGGAAATTATAAGTACTAGGTTCCATTCAAATATAATTTCACTTATCAGGAGAATGCAGTGAAAGTGGAGTAGATTATTAGAGCAGATCAACAGATTATTGCAAACACATCATCACAGAAAGGGTTTATGCAGATGGCTCAGCTCTGGGTACTGACAGGTCTCTGTGACAGCAGCAGGGCCACCATGGGCTGGCTTTTTAGGGGAAGGCCCAGGACTTCTTCTTTATTAACAGTTGCTCAGCACAGCCAGAAATTAAACCACTGCACAACTGAACACCCTAGGCTGAGCCCAGCTACTCCCTGCTGACTCAGGATAAGGTACCAGTCACCCTAAACATTCCCCACTCTTCTTCAACCACTGCCACAAAACAGCACCGTCCTGTTGGTATGATTCTGTACAGCTTCAGAAGGAATTAAAATCCAGTTCTTTTTTCACTGCTGTGAAAGCAGGTCTGGCCACCTTAACTTTTTACTGTAAACAAGAGCCAGTGGCACCATCACACCCCTCACTTTTAGTCTGGGCTAAAAGCTCTTAAGAGCTACTCATGGTACTGCAAAGTAGAGTGCTTGATCCTTTTTTTTATAAATTCACATACAAGTTTTTCTCTTTTACTACATGATGCTGTCAGGCAACCATGGCACAAGATCCTCCACTGGTAATTACCCAACAAACACGTCCATCTTGCTCAAAATTTGGCTCTGAAAGCTCCAGGACTCGTGCTCAGAGGCATTTGCAGAGTAAACACTTTGTGAAGCCTTATGTTACCTCTCATGAAACAAGAGCATCCAAAGAGCAGCGGGCACACAGCAGAAAATACACAGAAAATAAAGCAGAAAATAAAGCTGGTTAGGAGTAGAAGAAGAACTTAGAAAGCCACAAGTGCCTTAAAAACTAAATGTAGCGCTGGCCCTAAATCAAGAAAAATATGCAGAGGTGAAGCCAGAGAAGTGGCTTTAATTTTTTTTTATTTAATTTAAGGCAACTGGTTCTCCCTCTTTGTCTCTGATGTGGACCCTAAGGGCTGCCTTTTGCACACAAGTCAAAAACCCACTTTCCTTACATATTTTTTCAAGTGTTATAAAATGATTTGTGAAAACAAGATTCACTGGATTTTTTCCCATGGCATTTCCTGAAAGTAAAACCCACTGTCTGCCGAGCACGCTCCGGGGTGCTCCTGGAAATGGGAAACGAGGGGGACAACATAAATAAGGACCCAGGCACAGCCCAGGTAACCACCCCCAAGATGTCTGTGGTTCTGCCAGATGCTTCCAGAAGTGAGAGCAGGTGATGAGCCCCCACTGCCTGCTCTCTTGCACCCACCAAACCTGCAGGACCCCACACAGAACGGCCTCCTCTTTGACCTCTGGGTCCAGCCTTGGATGGGGCAAACTCTTCCTGGACCAGTTCTGGCCAGGACAGGGTAATTTCTGCAGCAGCCAGGAGAGGCATGGCCAGGACCCTGGGGTTGTTCTATACTACCTCATGTCGCTGCCTGGGGTGGGGAGGATGGTGAGGGTGCGGTGTGGGGGGTCGGGGTTTCGCCGCTTTCTGTGCGTTGAACACTCCTGTGTGAATCCTTCACCTTTCCTGTCATTAATTTGTTGCTGTGACTGTTTGTTTTCATACTTTACTGCTGTTTCCAGTAAGTTGTTCTTATCTTAACCCCTGATCTTCACCTTTCTGCCTCCAATTCTCTCTCCAGCCCATCACAGGGGAGGGGGAGTGAGTGAGTTCGGGAGTGTTTCAGTGGGAACACCATTCCCAAACCCCAACAACCAGATTAGCTGTAAAGGTCACAGAAGCATTTGGGAAGTGTAGAGCTATTTGCAAACTGATGAAAAAAATGGTCACTTGTATCCAAACCTCACAAAAGGTTTTTTCCCAGAGAGCCTGGCTGGCAGTGACTACACACCTTACCCCTGGTTACCTGTGACAGCCCAAGGCAGAGTCATACCCGTCTGGAGGCACCTCCCAGGCTCACACAGCAGGCATGAGCATGCACTTCCCAACTCATAAAACCCTCAGCTTTGCTCTGCACACTCCTTGAGCTTCTAACCCCAAGTATTTCACGGCTGGCTTGTGATTCTCCTCACATGAATGATGCTGCTTACAATTCCTCTGCTCAAAACCAATCCAAGCAAGAAAGGACACGGATGACACTTTCCAGAGGTAATTTTTTTGCATTATATCAATAAAATAATAGGTATTTGAGGCTCCTACTAAAGTAAAACCTGAACAAGACTTCTGGAATGCCTTGGTTGAGGTACAGTTTGTATTTTCACTAATAACATAATTTTTCTGACAGAATTCAAAGCCACCAGGAATCTCATGGCACTGAGAGCTTTCTCAAGTGTCTCCCATTATCCTTGCTGTTTGCACCCAGAGGAAAGCCCCTATTTTTGAAAGATTTCCCTTAGAGGTTGTCACAAACTTGAGGGCTAGGATATAATTTCTGTTAGACTAAGATAAAACACGAGGATTTTGGGTGCTCCGCTGAGTGAGGTAATAAAGAGACCAGCTGAACCCAAATGGCTAAACTCCAGTTCCCAGGCTTTCCTCCCACCACAAAAGCCCAGTTTCAGATCTTGCACTTGGCACCCAGTCCCCACGTAGCTGCATTCAAAAACAATCCCTGTTTAAAATAAAATAAAATAAAATATCCTGGAGGTCTGCGACAGCAGCAAGACCCTGAAGTGTTATGACAATCTCCTGGTTTGGCACACCCTATGTTTGCTGATCCCATGGGACTTCTCCTCCAGCCTTCTTTTAGAAGAAGGGATTTTGCAGCATTCCACTGGGGGGAAGCAAGCCCACAGTTCCTCAGCTGTTTCACACCTTGCCCTACACTGGACTAGCTCCCAACCCTCTCCCACTGCTCGGCAAGGAGCAAAGCCTTTCCCACCCTGCCACCAGGTACACCCTCCTCCCTCCCCTGATGCTGCTTCATTAACTCCAGCATTTTCCTCAAAGCCACCTCTCCTCCCTGCCCAGGGCCCAGCAGAGCCCCCTGTCAGGGACGTGAGGGCTGCACCCACGGTCAGCTCACATTTTCCTGGCACTCCAAAGCATCAAATTCAAAAGAGGGGCAGCAAAGTTATCAGCACGAGCCTTCAGAAACAGATGCGATCAAAACAAACACGCCCAAAAGCAAGTGAAGATCTGGCACGGACAGCAACTCC
>NW_020955439.1:110449-148981 GCF_003031625.1 Empidonax traillii | reverse complement strand
TTAAATGCCATGCTCACAGGAACTGACCTCCCTCCCCCAGCTCACTTCACTTCCGACCACCACTGCGGTTGGTGACTCAGAGCACATGGATGTGGCCACTGGAGCTGCAGGAGTCACAGGAGACTGCTGCTGGCTTTGAGCTTCAAACCATCTGAGAGGCAGCACGGAGGCTGGGGATGGTTCAGGAGCCTGAGTCTTGCTGAAGCAGAAAAGAGAAAGCTAGATGGTGGAATCAGAGATTCCCAGCACGGTTCAGAGTGGAAAGCACCTTAAACATCATCCTGCTCCAACTCCTCTGCCATGGGCAGGGACACCTTCCACTACACCAGCTCCAAACCCTGTCCAACCTTGCCTTGAACACTTCCAGGGATGGGGAATCCACAGCTGCTCTGGACAACCTGTGCCAGGGCCTCACCACCCTCACAGGCAAGACTTTCTTCCTAATATCCAACCTAGACTTACCCTCTTCTAGTTTGAAGCCATTCCCCCTTGCTCTGTCATTACATACCCTGCTAAAAAAATCCCTCTCCAGCTCTCTTGTGAGCCTCCTTCATCTCTTCAGGAAGTTTTTTTTGCTTAGATACAGTTTGATATTAATGCAAGAACAGTCAGTGAGAGCAGTGACATGCCATGGAAACAAAAAAAAAAAAACCACCCCAGTTCTCAGCACTCAAACGCTCAGATTGCTTCACAGCCCCTCTGGGAAATGAGGGGCCTCAAAAGTGACAACAAATGCAATTCAGCCAGCATGGGATGGAGCTGGTTAAAAGATTTCCATCAAAGGTCTTGAAAATGTTTGATGCTCCTTCTTCCCCTTTCCTGCTCTCCCATCAGAATCCTGCTGAGAATCCTGGGAAGTGATAAAGGAAGAAGCCAAATGTAAAATTTTGAATGAACTCTGCATTTCAGGGCAGGCTCCATTCCCAGGTGCCACAAAGGTGCTGCTGCTTCGGGTTCTTATGGGAAAAACACAATGCTGGGATTTGGTGTTTGGTGTACTTTTATCCCGTTCTGACCAATTTTAAATGCCTTAGGTGGGGATCCTTCCTTTAGCAGATGTTTCTGGAACATCTCGAGGGTTACTGTAGAGCATCACTGCCATCGTATCCTCCATAAACCTGCATCAAGATTTCCCACCTTTATCCTCATCAGATTCTCCCAAACCACATTCCTGCAAGCTGATCCAAATCAAGGCTGTGCTTCACCAGCACCGGCACACACCTTACATTTCTCATCACACGAATCACAACAGGCATAACCTGGGGAAAGGAGTTTCCAGCTCTGAATTCTGGTCTCCTTGAATAGGTTTTGACATACAACTGCTAAAAAAACTGCTTTGCACACCCATTTCAGGGCAGTCTGTCTGTCATTACAACCTTGTTTTTATTGCCCCATCCAGACCAGCACCTAATCCAGGTGCAATGCCAGTCCAACACCCCTCTGCCTCTGGGACACTTAATAATTGATCCCACAGCCGGGGATTGCTCCACAACTGCTTTAATGAAACCATGACACAATTTTAATGACTCTTTCAACGTCATGTACTTTCATTTAAAGAATTAGCTTTTCACCAGACCAACACCAGCCCTCTCCTCACAGTCAGGAAAAGATTTTGGAGTGACCAAAATGAGGAGCTTCAACACCTAACTCTGTATTACAGCACTACTCAACACAGGTGGGTAAACCAAATCCTGCCAAGATCTTCCTACTTCTAACACCACAAGGTAAAGAAAATGCAAAAGCACAAGCATGTCTCAGAAATCCTGCTGCTGGAAAGTCATTACACACAACCTCACACTGGGGCAAGGGAAAAAAGAAAAAAAAAGGCAGAAAGTGCCCAAGCAGGCACTCAACTTCTGGTGTGTTCACCCTGTTTTAGGCTTTTTATGCTGCTCTGAATACAGAGAACAAGGACAAAAGCAAGGACCCTTACCAGGCCAGTCAAACACCCCACATTCCCACCAGAGTGGCAGTGATAACACCAGCTGAGATGTAATGCAGGATCAACTCAACTTCAAAATTTAAACACCCTCCAGGACAAAAAGGCAGAATCTATCAGTGTCTGCATGGAAGGTCATCTTTCCCTAGTAAAAAAGTGATATTTATTATTTTTCCTGTTATTTTGTAGCAGGCTGCCAACCAATTCTTGCCATAAACGAGGTAAGGGTTAAAACACAGCAGCTGAACGGGGAGAAGGAGCAGCTCCCAACCCTGGAGATTCCAAGGGGGCTGGAGCCTTGGAATCAACCACCAGAAAAACCACACTGAGAACAGAATAAAAAGGCACTTAAAAGGCAAATGAGGAACAAACCAAAGCAAAGCACCACAGAATACACTTTCCCCCAGGACTAACAACGGGCACAATAAAGCCCCGAAACGAAAATATTTTCTTTTTCCTGTATGAAACAGGACGTGGTACTGCAGTTAGCAAGCACTTACCTCTGGCTCACAGGGCTATTGGTAACAGTGAAAAAATAAAATAAAATAAAAAAAACCATAAAAAGCTCTTCTTGTGTTTTTAACCCAAACTGAGCCCTCTGTGAACATCCAGAGGGACGCTGAGGACACGCCAGCCCCGCACAGCCCCGGGGTCAGCTCCCTTCGGTCACAGCCCCAAATGACAGGGCTGTGCCCAAACCTCTGTGTAGGAAGGCACTCAGCTCATCCAGGCTGGCACCAGGGATATGTCCAACCTCAGCATCTGCTGCAGAGAAGGTGGGACCAGCTCCTCGCTGGGGAAGCAGCTCCTCGCTGTTCACCACGGCTATCCAGGCAGCGGATGGATGCAAGTCCTGAGACTGGAAAACTCCACTTAGCCTCCTGGTTAATGAATCTCTAAGTGGTTATAATTTAAACTCTGCTGGAGCGTAGATGAGGACTGATGGATTTTGGGGGTATTTTTTTAAGCAGTCATATACGTTCTCTCACGTGGTTTAATGCAAATACAATCATTTCTAGCTCTGTGTCTGCAGTGCTGCTTATCTGAGGGTGACAGCCTACACAGTCAATGACCTGACCAACACCACGGTTAAACTGTGTGCTTCTCCAAGTTACCACAGAATGGTTGTGGAAAAGACCTCTAAGATCACCAAGCTGAACTGTCAACCCCCCATGTTCACCACTAAACCATGTCCCAGAGTGTCACATCCACACATTTTTTTGAACGTTTCCAGGGATGGTGATTCCACCACCTCCCTGGGCAGCCTGTGCCAGGGCTTGACCACCCTTTCAACGAAGAAATTTTCCCTAATACTCAAACTAAACCTCCCCTGGCACAAAGTGAGGCTGTTTCCTCTCGTCCTGTCACCTGCTACCTGGGAGAAGAGGCTGACACCCCACCTGAGCGGCAACTCTCAAGCTCTTTCATGCTTGTTCTGTGACAAACTTGTACCAAAGTTGTTCTTTTTATTTTGCTTGTATTTGTACCCCTCTGCAGAGTTATCAGTCTGGCTGTAGGTTTCATCTCTCAGCTGACTTGGACACAGGTGCCCACCAGCAACCTTTGCAATACAGCATTTCTGTCACACCTCAGAATTTGGACATCATAACTCACATTTCTGGTCCTAAACTCTGGCAATACAATTTCAAGCTCCAGTGACATTCATGCAGGAGAGCTGGGGGATACTGAGCAGCAAACCCCTGTACCTGGAAGGCAGTTACAAACTTCTATGATTTAACAAAGTATAATGAGCTTTGAAAAGCTCATTCTTCTGCAGAAGAAGCATTTAGCTGACCTTCCCCACCCCCACACTCAAATGGCATAATTTAATTACTCCAGGCTAAAATAATCAGCACAGTAACTTTCTGTGACACCGAGATCAAAGGCAGAAGAGAAAACTCCCTCCCTCCGAGATTCTTCCATCTCGTAAGGAAAGCAGGTTAAATGACATACAAAGATTGAGGCATAAAGAGTCACAAAGTAAAGGAGAAGGAGCCCGGGGCAGATGTCAGCCAGTCTGACACTGCAGGTGACAAAAGCCCTGCCAGAACGCTGCTCACAGTGCACTTCAGGAGATTCAGCCATCACACGGGGCTGTCACACACTGTTCCTCCCCAAGAGAAAGGGAGGCAAGGAGAGATGAGCAGCCAGACTCATCCCTTTAGTGCATGCGAGTCTTGCCCTACTTCTGTGCTCTGAAATGCAAAGGAATTTGTTTAATTTCAGCATCAGATTTCAAGACCTCATTCCTGAAGCAGTCAAGGCCCAGATGCCAAAGTCCAGCTTAAGTTGCTGTAGGTGCCTAATTTAGAAGAGGGAAGGAGAACTGGATTTTCACTCCTGTATTTCATTACAATTACCACGAAATCCAGAATTCATTAATTCATATGACCTTGTTTTGCTTCGCGTTTCCCTCTTGCAAAAAGTTTAACTGAAGATGGAAGATAACGGCCCCTTCTCCCCAAATTATTCCTGATTTCAGGATTGAGTACTGGCCAGATAAAAAAATTAAGGTAAGCACATGATATAGACTAGAACACTGTCCAGGGAAATCTTATTTACAGCCAAGCATTTCTCCTCATAATTTTACCCTCACATTTCTTGTTCTAGCCAGGTGACCACAAGCAGGGGCATTTCTGACTCCCAGGCTGAGCCTTGCACAGCCACCACTGCGGGGTCCTTCAGCACAGCATCAGCCTTTCAACTTACCCTTCCTTCCCTCTGCCTCTTCCCCATCCAAACTGGCTTCTCATCTCATTTTTCCTGCTGATTAACTCAGTTTAGCTTTGGTCTCCAGGTTTAGCTGGGCTGCCTCCTGCAGGACACGGGGACGCTCAGCCAGGGTAAATGGTGCCCCAGGAGGGAACACCCCACACAAAACGGTCTGATTCCCACAGGCTGATCCAGGGATCAGCCAAAAGGCTGCTGAGCATGAGGTGCAGTGTGTAGCTGCAACTGTAAATGCATTCCCACCACGGGTTTCCTAAGTTGGAGCTATTGTTTTGTGTGTCTGACAACCCCAGAGCCCTCGGTGATGCCAGGTGTCTGCAGCACGGCCTCTCCTCTAAGATCACCCCCAGGAGGGGATGCAGGCAGAACCCTTATTCAGCATTCCTGAGAATTGCCTCTGATGATGCACAGAGCCTGCTTGTTTTTCCTTTTCCCTTGACATGTAACAGGTTTTCCATTACGATCAAAGAATCCTAATTTGTAATTACACTGATTATGCAAAGCAAAGAACATATTTCAAGCTAATAACACACCTGGGACTTCACATCTGTACTGCTCTAACACAGAAACTGCAACGATGGAGCAATCCATTACTGTAAAAACCCACAGAGATTTATAGCACAAACAAATAATCGCAGCCAAAGCCATTTCAATTTGTTCCTTTCAGGTTACCTGCAGCTGGGTGATTTACCCTTGGGATTCTCTCCCAAGAACAAAGAGAAAGATGGCAGATCTCCAATTCTCAGAACTGGGAAGGGAGAGGGGAAAAAAAAAAAAAAAGGAGGGAAAACAATTACACTGCCCACCTTCCAATGATTGAACAGACACAAGGGTGAGAAACAGTCCAATCTAGTCATACGAGCAAGATTCCATCCTTCATTCAAACCCATGTCATAAAAAATGCTTCATGAGCTTCATTTCTCCTTTTACTAGAAGCTTATTAAATTGTTTTTGCTAATGACAAAAGCAGCATGCAAGGGTCTCTCACTGCTCAGTTGACGTGCTTGTGCATCTTCTTAATGGCACACACTGCAATATGTAAAATCTCATTTAGCCATCAAGGAGAGTAAAAATTATCCTCCACTTAAGGTTTAATGGCAATATAATGCATATCCAACAGCGTCCCAACAACTGGCTTTCTCTTATAATCTTGAGTTGTTGTATTAGTTTTAGTAAACCAATAATTAGCCTCGCCTCATTTAAAAAGCCCGTATTTAGGTACTAAATAAAAGCAAGCAAACCTAGCTCAGATTCTTTGCTACAGAAGTGAGCTTTGCAGGGCAGGACTGGCTTTTCTGTGTGACCACAACAAGCTGTCACTCCACACTGCAGAAGTTAAGAAAATTCAACGTCATTATTGAAAAGCACAGCGGGTATTTTTACGCTATTTTGACAGCAGAGCTGCACATTTCAAAATCCAGAGCCATTTCACAATGATCACTAAAAGAAAACATATTTCAGCTCTTAGTGTGGCTGGGTAACTCCCTACTTGAAGTTTAAGGCTTTTACAGAAAATGACCAAGCCACAGAGTCTTTGAGGTTGGAAGGGGCTTGGGAAGATCACCCAGTCCAACCCCTTCAAAGCAGAACAGATCAGGCTGCTCAGAACCTGGTTTGACCAGCTCCAAGCATGGACAAACATATTCCCATATGGCATCTATAATCAAAAGAACAATGTAAATTCTCGATAAATAACGTTCTCAGTAAAGAAACCCCTTTCTGGAGCAAAGGACGCAGAAAAACCAGTTTATTTCTGACTGATGAGTCTGAACAGGGGCAGGAGCTGCAGAGGAGCAAACAGGTTGCTGTGGTCCCTCTGCTGCAAGGACTGGATGAGCGGGTGCCACGAGGGGCCAGGGCAGCAGTCACAGTTTGGAGAAGCCTTTAGGAGCCTGGACAGCACTGAGAGACTGACAGCAAAAGCATCCCTAGTCCTGTGCCATCTCCTGATGCCTTCCTCACGCTGGAAGTACCCAACAAAGCAATCCCACAGAGTGACTGCAAAGCCAGGCCAAGGGAAGTCGTGGAGGGGTCCAGCCATGGTGAGTGGTTATTTTTTGGAGACTTTGAGCAGCCTGTGATGATGACCAAAGGTCCACAGGCCACTGTAATGGTTTCTCAGCTGACTAGGGAACACAATCTTTACCCCACCCCTGCAGCCCCAGCCTCTGCATCTGCTCCACCAGAGACACACACACCCCCAGGTTATCCCACAGCTGCTCCCGAGGTCAAACTCCACGTCCCTTCCAACTCCGAGGGGACACACAAGCGGAGTCTGTGCTTTGCAGATGGAGCAGCTGAGAGCAAAGCATCATTCCCCCAGCCCAGATCAATGATTCCTCACTCTGGGATTCACAGTCTCCAAGGTCCAAAGTGACAGCAAGAGAAAGAACCTGGAAAAGGTTAAAGGTGTCCATGAGAACAAAGCGCAGATAAATAAAGTGGAAGAGGATGAAAAGCACTGAACGGGCTCCAGCATTTCAGATCCCAGAGCGGGCAAAGAATGGGATAAAGCATCCTTTATATTTATTTCAGTCTGGCAAGCTCCAAAGAAAGTAACACCCAGCTCAAAGGCCTGCAACACAGAGTACAGAGGAAAGCTGCAGAAAAAGGAACTAGTATTAGTTTTCCAACAAAACCTCAGTTAATTAATTGTATCTGTAGCAGCCATTTCATCTCTCCTGTTATCTATAATTGTACTTTCATCCAATCCAATCATCACTAGATGTGAAAACAAGGACATTTTGCAAGCACTCAGGTTATTATTTAGGACAACAGTTATAAATCACAAGTAACACAATCCTCGTGACTCACTGCTAAATCTTCATGCTGAAGTAAAAACAAATCACACTTCATAATTGCATTAGAACTCTGCCAGCAATGACTTTAAAGACATTTTTAAGGAATTGGAAGCTCAAGATGAAGATAAACAGGTAACCTTTTCAGTCAGACCATTAACCCAAAATATGCATTCAGATTGATGCTGTGAAAATAATAAACATTTTCTCTTGCTTAGGTGACAGCTTTCAGTTCTGAAGTAAACTAAGAGAGAACTGGGTCTATCATTACATGAAATGCAACTGGCAACTCGCACTTTCAAATATAAATGTATAGCTAAGAGGAATAATTATAAACCATGTTATTTGCACAGGAGCTGTCTGAATATTTGTGTTTAAAATTATATTGCATAAAACAGCACACGTATGACAGTCACTGTCTCAGTAATTATTGGTTTCCATGAAACTTCTGAATCATGAGTCCATATTATTCTTTTGTTGATGGAGAAATCTCAATGCATACAATGTATGCTTGCTGGTAAAGCTGCATTATTGAGAAAGGATGACTGGAGGGATTTAATTAGAAAAGCCATTACAGAAATTCAGATGCTATTAAGAAAAATGTGAAGAATTTTCACTGTAGAAGAAAAACAGTAAAAGAAAATATCATTACAAGATTATTTCAGATAATAAATGACTTGTAATAAATTTACAGTTCTGAGCTCATAAGAGCATCATAATCACCATTTGCAGTGAAAGCATATTTTAGTTATATCACCACAATCCTCTGATGGGTTGTGGATAAATAAATAATTTTTGTTTGGCTTGAGTTTTTTCAGAGCTATTATGGTATATTGGTTCCAGTCAGCTTTAACTGCTGCCCAGCTCAGGTCACAAGGAGATGAACAAGACACCTGTCAGAGCAATATCTTTACACGTGAAGTGACGACCTGAGTTGGCATCAACCAGCAAACAACAAAACAGTAACGCTAGTACATCTCCAAATTCCCTGGGACACTTGGGGCTTCCTTCAGCAGACACCGTGAGCCCTTCCAAAAAAGAAAAGAAATGAACAAAAACCTCCCAAGCACATGCACAGGTGGATGGCAGTAAGGTCTGACCGTGCCCTGGTGCTCTGCTCCAGCCCTGTGAGTGATCAGCAGACACCAACTCATCAACCCCCTCAAAACACACGACAATTGTCACATCACACAAAGTTGCTGCTCCAAAGGCACCTTAAAGGCACGGCTTGAGTTGGAAGGGACCATGAAGACCATCTCGTTCCAACCCCCTGCCATGGGCACGGTCACCTTCCACCAGACCAGGCTGCTCCAAGCCCCGTCCAACCTGGCCTTGTGACAAAACCACCAGAGTAAAATCAGAAACAATTGGGAAACTCTAGTTAATCTGTCCAGGTTTCTGGTCACAGATTATTTCCTCTTCACAGAAAATTTCTTCTTCTCTGCCTGCCCAGATATGCGAGTGCAACTCCTACAAGCCCTATTTTCCTAACCCAGTATCTCCAAAAAACATTCTTTGACTCAAGAGATCCCTCTTCCTCCTGACAGAGCAGCCAGTTTGGGATTCTGAGATGTTTTTAAATGACGTGTACAGACCTGTAAGATTACTAAAACATGTACTAGGTGGCCAGCAAATTGAACCTGTCAATGCAAAACGAACCGAAGACTGACATGCAGTGTTTGTTCCACTAAACCAGTCACACATTTTTTGTATCAAATGCAAAAAGAACCAAATATTGACATGCAGTGTTTGTTCCACTAAACCAGTCACACATTCTTTGTATCAAATGCAATTCCTTGTGGAAGATTAACGGAAGTAGTGGTTAATTAATGGAATCTAGTAGTCCTTAGCTGGGCATCTTGTGCTCTATGCCTTTCTCAACATAAACCTGTTGCAGGGCACACTGTCTTTTTTGTGTGCATAGAATTTAAACTCTAATTACATTTAACAGCATAAAATTCCAACCCACCCAGCAATCTGTTGGAAATACAGATGGATAACGTTAAATTAAATTGCTGGGTTTGGGCATTTGAAAAAAAAAAAATAAAAATTTTAAACAATGACAAGAAAAACCAACCAACCAACCAACCAACCAACCAACCAACCAAAAATCACCAACCAAAGAGCTTAGGCTGTCCCAGGAGGGAAGCACAGATCCACATGGAAAGCACTGGGCCTCCCTGGGGTGTGGCAGGAACAGCAGGGAATGAGGGGTCTAGAACGTTATTCTAGCTCAAATTTTTCCCCCCATGTCTAATTTTTAACTTGTTCAATGAAGGAAGGAGACCAGTAAGTGGGGAACGCTCTAGAACAAGCACGTGATGCTTGGGAACAGACAGTACAAAAAGTTAATAACTGCAAGTTGTAACAGGATATTGAACTGAGGAGAGGGAAGGTCAACCTGTGACTCACACAGGGGCATAAGCAGGTAAAACCCACCAACAATGTGCAATACTCTGCTCCTGTTTAACCTTCTTTGATGACCTTTATTTTCCCTTGCAAAATGGCTGCAGAAATTAGTCCTTTATTTTGCCTATGGGTGGCACTTTGCACCCTTTCAGAGATGAAGTCACTCCAGGGTGGCACCAGCTAGTGAGCACTAAAGATGACTTCATTCATTGCATTTTCACTAGGTATGAATCCATATTCCACCTGACACTGCACCATAAGATGGGTACCAGCAACAAGCTGTCCCAGGGGTCAGCAAGCAATGGGAAGAAATGCCTGTAAATGTTTAACACCAAGGAAAAAAAACCGTCTCGCCTCTCCCTCTGATGCCAGCTCTGGGCACGAGGGAGGGTTGGCAGCACCAGGAATTGTGATTAACTGGGCACCCCCAGTTACTGCAGCTGAGCAAATGACTGCCTCCTCCTCCTCCTCAGACCAACCACCACTGCCTCTGTGATCAGAGACAAGAAGAAACCTCGAACTGACACATTTTGTCTCAAAACTGGGGCAGGCTGAGAGCTCGCATTTAAACGACTGAGGAGCTGAGCTGAGCTACGGTGACTTAACTGTTCTGCCACATTTGGATTGCAAAGAGTTGCATTCCTGCATTCTTACTGGGTTAAAATTCTTCTTTTGGTTTAGGGCATCCCTTAATTTAGGACAAAAAAGAAAAAAAAAAGAGAAAACAAAAATAAAAATCCCTACTCCCCCCCAACTTCAATAGGAACGTTTCAAAGGCCAGTACTGGTTCCTTCATTACTCCCAAGGCAATTAACATTTTCAGGCTACCTGAGAACAGGTCCAGGGACTAACAGCACAAAAGGATTCTGTATTTTGCACTGCAGAAACTGCATTTAATTCTCTTTTCTCACTTGACTCAGAGGTTTAAATTGGGGGGGGGGGGGGGGTGGAAATAACTTGGAGAGATTTTTCAAATGTTCAGCTTTCCAATAAAAATGGGAATTTCTTTTAAAGAACTGAACAGAGCAAAGTCTCATTAAGCAAAAATAAAACTCCCACAAGCAGCACTCATCCAGAATCAAATAAGAATTAACACTTCACTAATCCTAAACCAGATTTACTTTTGCAGGTAAGGGATAAGGGAGCAGATCAGATTAGGCAAGACAACAAAACAAGATGGCTTGGCAGAAAGGTATTCATAAATAATTCAGGCCCTGATCTTTGGCTATTAAACCACAAAGAGTAATGGTAAAATTGGTTTAATGATCTTGCACCTGTCACACCACCATTTACACGCATTTCTTAGATGAAGCTGCCATATCAGAAAACACATCTGATATGTTCATTAATTATACAACCAAACCCCCGCTTTATATGAGCATTCACCTCGTTTCTCACCCCCAGAATAAATCTGTGTGCTGGGTTCATTCCTGCTGTTACTGTGGTTTAAATACTGTGTGTGCATATTGATCTGTACACTTGTTTGATTCACACACGTCGCCCCAGTCTGACAAAAATCAACTCCCAAACTCATCCCGGCGCACAGTTTACTTCAGCGCGGCCTGATCGCTGATTTCCCACCTTGCCAACGCTTCTTGTGCAGCACAAAACGATGAGCAGGGACACCGAAACCCACGAAACTCCTGAGGACTGCAGGAACTCAGGCTGAGTCTTAATTAGCTTGTTTTTGTTTGTTTGTTTTCACCCAACAGCATGATGAATTTTTCTTTTGTCTTTTAATATCAAGGAAGAAACAGGCTAGTACTCATATTCACTCTGGGTAATTATCTCCAAAAGCTGAGCTCCTCTTCCTGCACAGTGCTTTCAAAGGGAGACAGGCAAATTACAGCAGATAGGATCAGTATACCATCCACAATGCCATATTTTGCAGAAGCTATTTATTCTCTGCTTTGTCCTTTAACAATGCTTTAAACCAATTGCTGATTTGTTTGGATAATTAACATCCAAAATCCAATTTTTCACAGCTGAATTGAAGTGAGTTTGAGTCCCAGAGAATGTAGCTATTCATCAGCAGACAGCCCTCACCGGGTGGACGCTGCAGACAATGCAATTACCGAGCCTGGAAGGGATGTAATGTACACCCCCAAAGAAAGTATTAATAGTGGGATGAGCAGTGAAGGATAAAGAAGAAAGCAGCACTTTATCATTGCATGGAAGAACAGTACTCATTTGCAAGATCTAATTGCCTACATCATGCATGGCTGTGTTGAGAAACAGTAAGTACTTGAGTGGAAAACTCATGAAGGGAGCTGGGTCATCCACAGCTTAATAAAACCACGTGAACTCTGGTATCCTCAAGTGGCATCATTAGTCCACTCACTCATGTCAGTCTAATTTTCATTACTATTACAAGTAAACCTATGGCAAAGGTGTCGTTACCTCAGCTCTGCAAACGATACACTGGAATTCTTCGCATGTTTTGACTTCCCTCATCAAAATTTGAATCCATAAACACGGTGGATCTGGCAGCACAAACCTGTTTCGGGCTAACTCAGCCATGCCACTTGCAGCCATAACCCTGCACTAACTTCTTGCTAGCCCTGCTGGTGGAAAAACATTTTAACTCCTGAAGGTCCTGTTAAAGATACTCCTTTAACGCAAGGAAAACTTCCCTCACATTAAAGAGGATCGACGGTCACACCTGCTGCACTTCACATGTTCGATATGCTTCCATTTTCCCCACTAATTATGATTTTCAGTGTTAACTGGGAGCTACTGTAGATGTAGTAAGGGATCTGTCCACACCCATCAGAGGAATTATTCGCCTACCAGTAGATGCAATGTCTCCTTTCTGCCTCCCTTACTGCTGAAAACACATTGGTTAAGTTGGTGACATCTTAAACTTGTGTTCTTGGTCCTCACTTTCTTTTTCTCTGCTTTCCTCAGATGACCTCCAAACACACCCAGTGAGCACAGAATCCCAGGAACAGGGGTAGGAGGGCAGCTGGCACGGCCTTCAGCAGCACAACTCCTGACTGGCACAACACAGCTATCTTTTTTCCCACTGAACTGTGATTTTTTTGATCCATAAACACAACACAAATTATGTAAGGATGGAAACTTACCCACTTTAAACACAGGCTCTCAATCAGCTATTCTGAAGAATTCCTTTAAAACCACGAGCAACACCATGGACACAGCGTGATGTATCACAGAATCATCACAGAACAGTTCGGGTTGGAAGGGACCTTAATGATCATCTAATTCCAAGCCCTTGCCATGGGTAAGGACCCCTTTGACACCTTCTCCCACCTTCCTTTTTCCTCTAGTTGCTCCATTTAGCATCTGAGTCAAAGGCAAGCCAATGCTGGACACCGCTGTTTTAAGCAGAAAAATGTGTCTGTAGGAAGTTCCCAGTATGCACAGCTTCATTTTCTCGAACCATTTGCTTTTTCACTACCTCTTTAAGGTAAAGAAAAGACACCTTCAACCCCACCACTCATCTGCTCCACCCCACTGCTGCCTGACCCCACAGCGTTCAGCTCTTCTCCCTGGGCACACTTCAAAGACACCCAGTCTGAAAGACTTGAATGTCCCCCTAGATTTAATTAAGTGGCTTAGAAACAAAACCCATTCCACATTAATTTAATAAACACATTCACATACTATTTGAGAGAGCTCTTTATTCAGTTTCCAAGAACATAAGGATGAAGGGGAAAAAAAAAACAACAACTCAGGATTTTCCCCTACTTTGTAATATTCCCTTAGTCTTCTCTCTTCCCTTGTCCCATGTCCCTCTCCAGCTCTCCTGGAGCCCCTTTAGGGGCTGGGTCCTGTCAAACTGCCTCTTGTCAAACTCAAATCTCAGAATACCTTGCTTAAAACAGGCACAAGAGGCTGCTGCTCAGAAAATCCATACAGTAGAAACTACTTATTTTCATGGAAGAAAGAGACAGAACAATCTTTCAAACCAAGGTCACAGATATTCTCTCGAAGCTCTTGGCTTCAAGAGCCCACAGCCACGTTTGAATTTTGAGAACAATTTCTCTCTCTCGAGTGCAAAGATTCCACCATTTAGTCTAACCAGCAATTCCTCTTCCTTGGTCAACCCATGCTAAAACTCATGCAAAAAAAGAATATTCTGAAAGTAGGAAGATATGCAAGTTCTGTTGCACGCAGCAAAGTGTATGTTATGTTTTTACCTCAAAGTTTAAAAAAGCATGTAATTCCACTTCCCTGGGAGTATGAGAAACCAGAAGAAACTACCATATTAATGGCAATATTAGCATATTAGTGGCAATTAATGGAATTGCCTGTATTACCTTGACATTTTAAGTTACTTTTCTAATCAGTTCAGAGGGTGTGGGAGCTACTCAGGGTTTACACCTATACTAAAGTTTCTCTTCATTTTCTTTGAACATTGATGGTAATAGCACAGTTTGTGCAATTCTCAACACTGCCAAGGAAAATACTCAAATTATTCCAAAATACAGATAATTCTCTCCTGAGGCAGACACCCTGCTTTTCCCATGTAAATACAGACACTAACCATAAAACAAAAGAAGTCCCACTGATTGATGTAGCATTTTCAGTAAGCTTTGCTCAGTGGATTCTTCTCCAAACCACTGACACCCAGCCCTTCTCACAACACGCTCTAAAACCCTGTGCTAACCCTTTTCTTTCCCAGGCATTATTACCCTGGCTCTGCTTGAGGGAAAGTCCCCCCTGACAAGAATTGCTTCAAACAGGTACAAGCACAGTCAGATCGAGCTTCTGGGACCCAACAGATTCTTGCAGACCTTACTCAGGGGGGTTAAATCAAAGTTTTTCAAGCCTGACTGTGGACATGGGCCTGAGCACGAGTCATCCCACGGATTTCAGGGGCACTGCTCACAGCTGCAACACAGAACCCCACGAACACTGACCCACAGCTTTCAAACCGGGACTGCCCACACGGCTGAGAAGTGGTTTATGGGCTCAGAGCCCCGCAGAAAGACATTGAATTTTGTAAGCATTGCCCCAGAAAAGGCAACACTTTACCCACGTTTAATCTTCAAAATGTCTGCTATTATAAGGAAGTCACCTCCAACTACTGCTGCATGATGAAAGACACAAGCAATGGTTCTAGAAAGCCCACTTAGAGACTCATTGCCCACCTCACCCCTGGCAAAGCAACAGCAGTGCAACTAAGAACACAAACACAACAGAAAGTACCACTGCAAAGTCAAAATCTGGTGTTACTACTAGATGGAAGATATTCTCCAGTCCATTACCAACATAAACCCCCTGGCTGTCAGTAATGTTCCATCTTGCTCCAGTCTCAGTCCTCCATGACCTAGATATTCACTGATTAGTACTTCTGTGCGTTTAACTCTTTAAGGGTCCAGTCCTGAAGCTCTTCATATTCTTCCATCCAGGCTGCTCAGGAGGAACACAAGAGCACTGGGCAGCTCCTTTGGAAGAGGAAACTCAACACCTGGCAGGACCAGCACGGGAGCTCCTTTAGCCTTCTCTGTGTTGTACCCATTGCCACTCATTCTGGGCCTCATAACATAGTTGTGTTTGTGTTCTTACTTGCACTGCTGTTGCTTTGTTACTTTATTGTTTAGCCTTCCCACCTTCTGAAACCACGCCATTCTTACCACTCATTCACTAAATACAACCCAAGTTAAACCAGCTTGTCTTTCATAACCAAAGGAGTTGAGACCTTGAGCTTTTTTTCAGTGAAGTGTTGTTTTTTGGTTTTTTTTTTTCCCCCAGATCTCTACCATTTTTGTGGCAAGGGTTTTTTATTTCCCACATCTGCATTTATAGGGGAAATTAAACTTCAACTGATCCCAGGCTTGAGTGAAAAAGCTCAGTTTTGGTTTCCTGTTGGAACTTGCAAAGGCAGAAACTTCTTTGCGGGGGGTGGGGGAGTGAGGCAAAGAACAATAGCTCCATAAAAGCAGAATTCAATTTTAACATTGAACTGTGAGTTTATCCACTGTGATGAAGTCTTCACTTTTCTGAAGGGGTGATGAGTGGGACCCTGTAAGTTGGAAGGAGTTTTTTAGCCTTGGGTGCAGTCTTTCACGTCAGCCTATACACCAACACTCCCCACCTACTGGGAAGGGCCAAGAAGCAGGATTACACTGCAAGCTAATGCCAGTCTCTGACACACAGCAAAACCGCCTTGTTCCTAATAAAATACCACCAATTAATTAAATCCTGTTTTCTAGGACTGAAACCCACTCTCTTCTCTTTCCTTTCCCCACTTAGAAATTGACAAAATGAATCGGAAAAAACCGAAATACAAACAGCTTGATTTCAGGTGACTGTCACTGAGATCTCGGAGCACTCCTGCTGAGAGCAGGGGGAGGAAAAAGCCTCATTTCCACCACTGACACCCTTAAGTACCAAGGATGCTGTAATGGCATCACCAGTGTCAATCTGCCCTATCCCCATTGGATTTTCATGCATTAGAGGTTTGGATTTCCTTACAGTACCAAGCTCGACTCCAACCCTGGGAACGAGAAGGGAGTTTTGTTTTGTTGTTTGTGGTTGGGCTTTTTGAGGGGGGAGGGGAAGGGTGAATTTAGGTTTGTTTTTTAATTACTCCTATATTCACAACTTTCAAGTTTTTGCCCTCTAGCATTATGGTATGTTTCCTAACTCTAACAATCTTGAAAGCAAAGTATGTAAACACAAAAATGTGTATAAGCTAATTCCACCAGGCTCCTGCTCTTACTTGTTCCTCTCATCATGGATTTCTCTCATTGTTTGAGCCTCTGGCTCAAATGAAATCTTTTTCTCAGGATACTTGAGATGAATTCCCAAAGGACTGGATTTCCAGCACACTTGCTGTGTTTGAAATGGTAACATCAGGTAACAGTAAGGAAAAGGGGAAATGGGCCGTGTCACGCAAGGATGAGGTTCCTCAAAGGAGACAATCCTACCCAGTTCCAGGTAATTGCTGTCAAACATAACTTGTAAATTTAGCCCCAGCAACTAGACAGAACTCAACAGTTTTCCAAATTAAAAGATACCATTATATTATTCATGTAGCAGCAAACAAAACATTAGGTTAATGGGCCTGAAGAAGCAAAGGGGGTTCTTCATGTTCTCATGTCAGGATATAGGGGAATAAGACAAAGTCACTGCCACACTGGACTTACTTTTCAATTGCCTCAATGCTGAAACATCTCACAGCTCTGCCACAAGGGCAAGTAATCCACCTGTTCTCAGAAAATGTCACAGAAACCATTCTTTCTTTCCAAGTTTACACAGGCACGAGTGACAGCTGCTATGATTTTAACTTCCATTTACCCAAATCACAGCGGAGGCTTTTTCCCCCATCAACAAGTATTATGATAGTGCAGAAGTATATAATTACCCTCCTCTGCTGACACTGAAATGTCACCTCCACAGAACCTCTCCTACTACTTGTAGTTCCACTAAATTCACTATCGATTATATAGGCTGCTGTTACAAGTATAAAACAAACACCTGCTCTCCAACCCTAGAAAACCTGCCAGGAGGAGGCAGAAGACAGCACTTAAGGGAGAGATCTCCAGGTAAGATGTCTACTCCCCAAAGTAAATAATCATCTACAAGATTCCTGAGCTGGATCACCCCAAAATATTACCCTGTCCCACATGGGGACACACCAGAGGAACACAGGAAGCCCCAGGACCACAGAAGAGCTCAGCAGAAGTTTTCAGATTTGCAATGCCAAAACTGTGGGAGAGGCAGACCCTTAACTCCTTCTGGAGGTGCTCATGTCCCTGCTTAGATGCCACCTTAATTGTACAGCAAATTACATACACTGGACTGAGCTTAACCAGAGAAAATCCTGCAAACCTCATTTACTTTAAGAGCTGGGTATCATCAAAAGTCCCACAGCAACAGGAGCTGTGAGATACTCCCTCAAACACACCTCACAGAATGTCTAAATAACAAATATTTTAAAAACAACAGAACAGAAAAGGCGTGGAGGGAGAGCCTGATCCAGGTCCCCACGTTGTCATGGTGACTCCCCAGTCATTATGTACTTCAGATACATTTAGAAAAAAAGCTGCATTTTCACCCCTCCCCAAGCAAATAATGTAAGGAAGGAAAAGAAAATCCTGCCAGCTTGTCCCACACCACTCAAACAGAACCGAACCCTTTGATCAGGCAGCACCCCTGATCCATTTTAATCAATACCTTCCCTGCACCGTGAATCAGGTACTCAGACAACAGGGAAACAGGCACCGGCAGAAAATTCAAATTATCAATCTGTCCAATCCATTTATCACACAGGACGAGGATGCTATTTGAAACATTTCTGACCACGCTTGGACCACCTTCAGAATAATTTAAAAGGAATTACTTACAACATCATTTCATTCCTCCCCATCTGCAGGCACTGTTTGCAAGCAACTGGGTTTCCTTTTACCAAGCACTACCAGCCCCACATGTTTTATCACGGAGAGCGGGCAGCCCCAGCCAGCTCAAACGGGATGAAACCCCCTCAACATCCACACGCAAATGCCGCATAAATACGGGTTTTAAAAAGCGTAAAATCAACACAGCTCGTTAGGGAGCCGCGAGGAACCGCAGCAAGCGCTCGACCACCGCTAAATCACTCGCACTGAGCGAGCACTGCCCACCACCACCACCACCAAACACCCCCTCCTTGCACAGCAGGGAAAGGCTGATGCCCAGGCACAGTTGTTTGGTAGCAAGACACCATTTTCCCAAGGATACCTGAAAACAGCACGAAGGGTTCCATGAGCAGGCGGCACTGGAGCGGAGCATGCAGCGTGCAACGCTCACCGGCGCCTCGCCAGCCCCCGCCATCTGCCCCTCGCCCACCCACCGCCATCCCCATAACCCCCCAAACCTCCCCCATCACCCATCGATGCAGCCAGGCTGTTCTGTCCTTACTAAGCAGCGGAGGGACACCAGGTCACTTGAAGGTTGCCCGTTCTGTCCTCCTGCAGGGCCTCCCAAATCAAAAGTGCCCAGCGAAATTCAGGCTTTTCGGTGTCTCTCCCCCCCCACACCCCCTTTTTTTTTTTTTTTTTTTTTTTTATATTCATTCAAAGCTGTAGGAATACACACAGCCCTTGACAATGCCAGCTTGCATGATGAAAGAGCAAAAGTAGTTTTGAGGCTGCAGAATGCCTTTCCCGGGTTACCATGGAAATAAATGTGGGAAGGGGAGGGGGCTTCTCTGATGGCAACTGCTGCGACTCGGTGGAGATGCTCTAACGCCAGGCTAAGTGGGACTCCACTCCAGGAGAAGAAAACGTGCTTTGCTATTATTACTGTAATTTCACCAGCGCTTACTTTCATTTTCACCAAATTTCACTGAGTTGAAATGCATGAAACTTCCCCCAGACTCTGGCTGAAACAAGCACGGTGTAAGATCCCTCCGAAGAGGAGCCCAAGAAACTTTATTTACATACTGGAATTTGCACACATGGCAATTCATGCTCAGTTGCAATTAAAACTTGGTTGACAAAGTGGAACCTGTTGCAAGGCTGACTGAGTTTCAGGAAGGCTTGATAAGGAGCATCAGCTTTGTTGTTAAACCAATCCCAGTGCACCGGCAGAAGTGGCTGATATCTCCCACCCACATGGGAGGGGGAGAAATATCCTAACCCAGGTCCCTTCCTGACTTCTCTCTCACTGCAGCGATTTTATGCCCTAATCTGAGCTGACAATATGCAGCTTGTGCAAGAGCAGCCTCTCTTTCAGAGAAGGGAAAAAAATTATGAAAGCGTGGTTTTTACAACATCATCTCACAGCAGGAAGATGAAGTAATGCCACATTTACACACATGGAAAACACACTCCTGGTGCACGAGTGGAGAAACCCTAGAGGGAAGGTCCATCTCCCTTTGTGAAGCAGCAAGCAAACAGCCCAACCCATACACTTCCACCTGTCTTCCTCCCCAGCCAATGCCAACATTTTTTACTGGGCCACAAATCAAAAACCCTAATACAAATAAAACACAAGTCTGATTTTATGACCCCACAGTAAAAATGGGTTTTGCTGATCACAAGGGACACAAGATCACACAGAGGGATTCTCCTGGCTATGCCAGGCTCCTCCAGCTGCCCTCACCATCACGTCCATCCCTCCCACCCTGCCAGCTTTCCACTGGGCCCCTCTCCCAGCACCAGCAAGCACCGACCAGGGCAGTGTCCCCTGTCCAGCTGCCCATCCTGATGCTTCTGCCCACCTGTCTCCTTCTCTCCAGGCACTACTCTATCCAGCTAATGAATTTTGGAAAAGCAGAAAGGAAAAAGAAGAGAAAAAAAAAATTATTCTGGAGCTCTTTATCCCTTTTTCTCTGCAATGACCCTGAGGAGCAAGGAGGGACAGGAGAGCACAATGCATAAACCCCACTTCCTCAGGAAACCAGATTAAAAGCCACACCATCGACGAGTAAGGAAGCTCAAGAAATTTTCAGGGAGAACATATATTGATTATCAAAAGGAAAAAAAATACATTTATATGCATACAAAAATCACATATATACAGGCATGTCTGGGAAGGGCAGCCAGGAGATTTCTTCAAAGCCTCCCTGAACAAACAAAAAAGCATCAGCGTTTTAGACTTTCTAAAAGCTAAATAGCAATAGACTGACCAGCCAACATTCCTGTGATTATGTGGCTAAAACTCCTCCAGGAGAGGAACATACACATCACACACATCATACCTTGTCTCCTAGTAACAAGGCAAGGTATCACATGTGCAAAGCTGAGGGGGAAAAACAGACTTCAGTCTTTTATTGCAAAATAACAAATGGAATAAAAACTGACAAGCGACTAGCTATCTCTTACTATGTGATCCTCCTGTAATCTTCTTGAAGCTTTTTATCAGCATTGTGCAGGTGCAAAGAAATGAAGAGTTAATCCCGTGCTTGCTGGTAACTTTTAGATGACTGATAACCTCTTACTGGAAGAGCAGAGATATAATTTAAAAAAAAAAAAAAAAAAAAAAAAAAAAAAAAAAAAAAAAAAAAAAAAAAAAAAAAAAAAAAAAAAAAGAAAGGCCATTGTTAAGGATAAACTAACACTTCAAATCATGTACCCAGAAAACAGGGAACAAGGAAATACCTGTTATTTGTTTACCCTTTAATGCTGTGACAACTACATTAACCTGCCAATGAAACAAAGGAAAGCAGCCAGCCTGCCTACCTGCAACACTGATATCTGATGCAGACACTTGCACTGCTGTGTTTTCATACTGCCAGCAGCTGCATGCACCAGAAATAAATAAAAAAACAAACCCTCAGAAGATGCAACAAATCACCCAAGCCATAAAGGAACAAGCAAAAGAGCCTTGTTTATTTCTGAATTGTGTAATAACTTTAAATAACCAACTAAAAAAAAAAAAAAATGTACAACTGTTAATCTGTGTGAGAGCTGCACGAGCACACCATGTTACCTGGTCCCCAAATAACACCACTAAAGGTGAAATGGTGTACCAGCTCTTGGAAATGAAGATTTACAGAGGAACCTGTTACCTCTGCCATTTGCAGTAGGTATTTTGACCATTTTCTCCCGTGCAGAGCTGGCTGTGTGGGCTGACAGAAAACTCGGGGCGCTTTTGTGAGCCACACGGGCTTTCCACCTAAATTTCCACAGGCATTTCAACCTAAATCCAAGCCACCTGAAAAGGAGAACTGAAGTGGTTTTATTTTAAAAGACGACTTCTCACAATTCTCCTGAAGTTTTCAACGTTTTAAGCCCCATTCTGCCAACGTCCAGCATTTCCTTCTCATGCAGCAGCAGGAAAATTCCTCCTGTACACCAACAAGTTCTTAAAAGGTGCTGCCCTTCTGCTGCTTTAGAATGGCAGTTAAAAAAAGGATTTATCAATTTCTTTTATTTCCTCCTGCATCTCTCATCACTCCAGGGGCATTGCACCTTTAAAGCACAATCGTTCCAGTCCACACAGTGTTTCCTTGGTGGCATTAAGCCAGCAAAGGGGGTGAGAAACTTCTGAAAACCAAGTAACTGTTGAGAAAATGGAAGTAACTTTGCTGTCAGTCACCTCTGCTGCCAAAATACACTCCTTTGAGAGCTCAGCATCTTTGCTTTTTTAAGCTTAGACATGCTAAACAGAAAAAAATTTGCCCTGGTCATACAAATTTCTGCAACTTATTTGATAATCTCTCCCTTAAGACCCTGCAGTAAAAAAAGAGAGCTTTAAATCACTGGTGTCAAAAGAAGATTAAATGCCCAAATAACTTCAGCTAGTTTAGCTGGGTAATTTTTCTACTAAAACTAAATAAAATATTCCTCAATAAAGCCAGATGAAGGGGTCTTTAGAGATCTTCGATCCAGCCATTTCACACCACATTTCCAGTGCCTAAATTTCACTGTACTAATAATAGGTTATTATCACCATTACCATCACCAACAGCAGACAGGCAGTGCTGACCATCCTTTAAGCACAAACACCTCTGAGAGGCTTTCAGCCTCAGGCTGGGTGTCCCCAGTGCTCTGGAACCACATCAGGAGAATATCCAGAACAGAGCTGGCAGTGAGGGACAGAGTTCAATTCAATGACATCTACCAGAAACAAACATGAAAGGTGTGAAGTGCCTTTTCCCCCCACTGTCATTGCATCTCCACAGTCAGAAAACGTTCCTAAAGCAAGCAGAACGTGTCTGTGTGAGGTCACTGGTGGGAGCTTTGTAATTTCTTCCGAAACATTTAGAGAAGAGGAATAAAACTGGAAAGCTGAAACCATAAACTATGACATGCACATTTATCCACAGCTGACTTGGCGATTTCCAGCTTGGTTTTTATCAGGGCAAAACCTCACGGTCTCATTTCCTCCCGTTTCCAGGGAACTTCATTATTAAAACACCGAGTTTTAAAATAGACCATGACTTCACCCTAAAAAACAAAGATAGCCTTTGTGTGAGGGGAACCACAGTTGTGTGCTTTGAATGGTGCATAACACTGCACAGCTTTAGCAAGAGCATGAGCCAGGCCAACTCTTTTGAAATTTTTATATATAATCCTTAATTTTTAATACAAGTATACATGGATCCATACATTATACACATACACCTTGACAGCCACTCCCTTTAATAACTTCAAACTTGAAAAAGGGGCAGTTTGCTGCTGTTACAGTAATTGCTCGTGGTTAATTTTATGCATCACCTCCTTAAGAGCAGCAGGAATAAAAATGTACACATTGTGCCCAGCTCTGGAACGTTCTGAAATCATCAGTGAGGTGAAGGAATCTCTGCAATTAGCTGGATATCTGTGTATGTCCGGTGTAGCTAACTGGCCATCTACGTTTCTGTGGGTCTCACACAGTTTTTTTGGAAGCTCTGGGATGTGGAACAGCAGCGCCTGCTCTTGGTGAGAGCACTCTGACCAGCAGCTTGTTGGAGCGATGTCCAATTTTAATTTTATTATTCCTACCAAAGCACCCAGCGATCCCAAAGGAAAGCAGAGCCCAGAGAGAGATAGGCACTGTACAAATACTTACTAAAAACAGGCTTTGTTCACAGCTCAAACAAAGAATGCTTGAAAATGAAAGAAGAGGGGGGGAAATGAAAGTGTTGCCAAGGTTTCACAGCGGGAACAGAACCGGAGCAGGGACTCCTGGCCAGTCCTTCCCGGCTCCTGGGACAGGGCTAACCCCTCTCCAGCACCAGCGAGCGAGCTGGTACCATCCCTTCCAACAAAGAGAAGTAAATACGAGCCTTTGTTATCCCACGGCACAAAACACGTAACTGAAGTGCATCTGTTCTTGGTGCACACAACTCCTTGCTGGCACACAGGAGAGGCAGGGGAATTCCTGTGGGAATCCCCTGCTAAAACGCTGGCAGAACATCACTGGCTACGTTAGTCACAGCCCAACACAACCAGAATGTGCAACTCTGCAGGAAAAAAAACAAAAGTGCAGCAGCACACAGAGACAGACACCGCGCAGAGGAGTTACTCCCACAATAGCTTTTCATGCAAGAAGCAGTAATAAGAAGACAGCATTATCCCTTTTGGATTCAGCTGCACTGAGCAGTAAGTGTACTTGCGAAGGAATCAGATTTAAGGCGGTGCTTCCAAGCAAAAACTTCCAAGTCTTTGAAAGAGCGTGTGTTCCTCTTCCCACTGCTGCCATACAAGGTTGAACAGCTCAAAGGCCTTCTCTTCCACAAGCAGAAGAGCCTGGGACTGACTTTCACAGCTCCATTAAAAATTGCCTTTAAAGGTATCCACTGGCACACAGAAAGAGGCAGGCGGGGCTGATGCAGAGATTTTTATCAAAGTAATATAATCCAGAACAGAAATCGTATTTTTAGAAGAATCTACACGGAAATACGGGATTCCCTAAGAAAGGGCCAATTCCCATAATACAGCAATGCAGCCAAAAAAACTGGAAGGTTTCACAGAATTAACACCTATTTTTCATGACTAAAGGTGACAGAACATCTGATTTATGAAAAAAAGCTTTTACATTCAAGGTTTTATTCCAAGCTTTGGCAATTAGCTGTACCTATGTATGCTTTCGTGAAAAACAAAGCAGAAGTCTTTTCTTTTAGTTTTCCCCTTCAATTTATCCTTCGCTCTAAAGAGAAAAGGTTACAATTCACTCAATTGCTCATTTCTCTGCTAGGATTAAGAGGTAAAAATGCTCTGGTTTCCTTGCCAGGAACCAGCAGCAGCACACTTGCCTGGCATGGCAAATCCATGCATCTTGCTCCACACCAAGGGAAAAGTTCAAACTGCATAGATACAAATTAAAAAAAAAAAAAATAAAATCCTAATAATTTCTGTATTGCATTGATCAAAAATCAGTGCCTGTACAAAGATCTGCAAAATTAAAATCAAGCCAAGCCTGCAGTTTTTACAGCCTTCATCCTGGATTCTGGAGTGTGTTCAATCATAATTAATTAGGCTTAATAGTAATCTTATTATACAAAAGGTGTTTAAAAAGAAACGCCAACAAAATCCCGCAGCATTTCGGGAAGTGACGTGAAATAACGTATCAATGACAGGAATTCAAACACCTTCCAGCTGAGACTTCGCAGGTTTTTGCTGAAGGGACCCACACAAAGAAACACGAACCAAGAGACTGAATACTCTGATTTTTGCCAGCTGCTGCTCTGGGCACTGAGCACGACAATTCACCGCGACCATCTCTGGCCTGAGCTGCTCTGGACACACAACAAGCTCAAAACTCGCAGGAGAAGGATTTATTTTTGTTCTTCTGTTTTTCAAACAGCCATAAAACTACAGCCTGGCTTGAGCAATAAGGTTACCAGGCATTTGTCCTGCAGGAATTTGCCAGTTTTATGGCACCCAGGACTTCAGTTCTGAGTGTTGTTTTTAAAGCACAGCCTCTCACACGGGTTTGAATGTTTGGCACGGGACAGCCCAGGGAGCTCTTTGTCGTAGTTTGCTGCCAAGAGGTTTGGATTTGGGCTGGTTATCATCGTTTGTTCTGTCCATACTAATGACATCCTTTAGCCAAATATTTGGCAACGTGGTCTCGGCTCAAAAAACCCCCACATTTTCTCTAGGAAGTATCTTTCCATATTGTTAAATGAACATGAAAAAAAGAGGATGACTGGATGGACAAGGTGGAAAGCTACAGTCCTGGTTACAAAACAAAGTGAAACTTGGACCTGTTGGACTAGAGGCAAAAAAGCAGGGCGTAAGTGAAGCTAGGAAAGGCAGAATCCCCAGGATTCCCCACAGTGAGAAAATGTGTGCGTGCTGTGGAGTCAAACAAACCACCCCACGCCCTCAGGGTAACGCCAGCAGCACCAAAACAGACCTGCACCGACCCACCTCGTGCCTGGTGTCCTGCTCCGCTCTCCCTCAACCTGCAAAACGCGATTTTCCACACAAGCAATTTCAAGTTCACGCTCAGGGGAAGTGCTTTGCTGCCCTGGGAACGCTGCAGCCTTCTGCCCGCCTTCAGGAGCCGCTTGGACCCTCTTGAATCCAACAGAAAATCATTTTTATGCAACTTTTGCCCCCTTCAGTAGCACATCTTTAGAAGATTTTGAATATTTATTTTTTTTCCTGATAATGAAACGAGTTGCTTTTAAGGAGAACGAGGGACTTTCTGGACTCAGCAAAGCTCACAGAGCAGACAGAGCCCCAGGATTGCTTGGACTGGTCCCACAAAAGCACCACAGCGCAGCTCCTCCAGACACCCAGGAGCTGCATCTGAGGCAGCAATAATCTGCTGTCATTTATTAAGTGGAGCTTCAACAGATGTTTAAACAGGACCGAGGTTTATCATCAATAAATCTTGTCATGCTCACTTAGCTTTGCCTCCAATTAGGGATGCATAAACTCCCCTCGTTTAATTTCAAACCTCTTTTGAACACAGTTTAAAAGCTCCATTTGCCTCAGAATTACTGCTTTGTGCTTTCAGTCTAATTCTTTTATGGGATTTTGAGACAAAACTGAAGAGGAACAAAGAAGTTGACCATGAACATTATCAGAAAGTGGGGGGGGAGGAGGAAGAGTGAAAGTGAAAAATAAAGGATTTGAGGAACAGATGGAAAGGGAAGAGGGAGGGCAGCAAGGAACATAACAAATGCATACCATGGTCTGTAAACTATTTCATCCCACCTTGGTTTTTGTGCCATCAGATGGGGAATTCCTCTCTTTTAATGTATCACCCAGGTATGAGGTGGGGTAAGTGAAAGAGGGGCGAGGACGTGTTTTTAGTCTGGGCACGAGATAAAAGACAAAGGGAAACTCAAAATTTTAAACTCCAAAGGTACCAGCTATTGATTTCAATTTGTCAACCCTCCAAACAGAAAGTTTAATGTTCCTGCAGATGTTTAACAGCTTTTCATGCTGCCTTTAGGGCTGTCCATCTCTCCTCTAAGGGGAGGTACCCTGACACTCTCCTGTAGCACATCTCGACCCATCCACAATTTTCCCAATGTCAGGACAGATTTGAAACGCAGGTGGACTTGCCAACAAATAGACTACAATGTCATTGACTGATCATGGATTTTATCAGGGGAACTCTCTCATTATATTATTATAGATCTGTGAGATACACACACACACACATCTCTAAGCTGATGATTTCCAGGCAAGAAATATCACTCCCCTTTACTCCTGTTGTGCAGATTTTTTGGTGCATTACTCGTCCCCCAGAGACAGAGTAGTGGGTTATACTGCATTACAATAGACACACTAAACTAGGCTTATCAGGTTGTGAGGTTTTAAAATAATTTTTACTAAATATTATTAAACCAAGCAAAAAAAACAGGCCCTGAATTTGAGATTTCAAATTTTTTCCGTAACACTCCGGTTCCTTTAGACTTTACTGCTCATCAGAAAAGATCATTTCAAAGAGCAAGACAGCACTGAGTGCCTGGTGGGTCTGCAGAGACCTCTGTGGGTGCTGCCACCACCCTCTTGCCTCCACCTTGCACGCTGAGTATGTTTAAGTGGGGAATTGCATCAGGTGCCGTGTTCAGCTCCACACTGAGACAAAACAGAACCACCTTCGCTTGGCTTTCCATCACGGATGGGGGTGTGTTCAAGAACACTTTGCTTTGACCAATCTGTGTCCAAACCATTTACATAATTTGCAATTGCTGTCAGGATTGTGGTAAAACCTGCGAAGGCACCAGGGCTCCACCACACGAGTGGATCACAAAACCACTCCCCTTCTGGTGGATTTAACAGGGTAACACCACACCCTTCTGAGGGGTCTCTGCTCTCACCACTGACCTCTCATTCAATAGGAGTACAAAATCGTGGAAGGGACCTCGAAGGTCATCTTGTTCCAACCCTCTGCCATGGGCAGGGACACCTTCCACTGTCCCAGGTTGCTCCAAGCCCCCTCCAACCTGGCCTTGGACACTTCCAGGGATGGAGAGTATCCCTTCTAACAACAAATCATCAGAACTGTGAGGATGACTGTGATTTAATCTGTTGCACAGTTTTGTTCAAAGCCTTCAGAAAAAAAGTCTTCCCTCATTTGGTTTTTTCTTATGGGACAGGCGAAAAGCCCAAGTAGAGCACATAAACATTTCCCATACACACCCCTTCAATTTTACAAGTACTACCTGAAAACATTTTGGAAACAAGGTGTTCTGAATTTTTTTTTTTTTTCTAAATCAACACCAGAATACAGATTTTTTTTTTTCCATGCAGCACCACTCATCTTTTTATCCTTAAGCATCAAGTGTCATCTGGTGGATTGACACAGAACTGCACCGAAGAACCTCTCGGAGCAAATTTTGCCAGGGAAGGGGAAATAAACAAAGTAAGCAGAGACAATATTTACCTGTGGCCTCAGAGATGAAAACAACAGAAGCACAAACCTCTTTCAGACACAGCTGCTTAGAAGAGGATCAGCCATTAAGACTCTTATAGTAAGAAATCTACACAGCTTTAAATAAAAGAGCAAATGTTTCATGAGAAACCAAACTTCCCATTTCTTTCTGTGCCTTTGCAACAGCCATCCCAGGCTCCTCTCTCAACCAGCATTAATCGGCTCTGACATCATGATTTTAAAGAACAGACATCTCCTCTCTTATCACTAAAGACAAGTAAGAGACAGAGCCAAGAACACAGACTACAACAAACTCCTAACAAAGCTCCAGAGAAAATAAAAATTAAATAAATAAAAGAGAAGGCTTTGCCAAGATCACAACAAAAAGATTGATTTCTATCTGTTTTAACGCTTCAATTCTAAAAGGAACCCCCCCTCCAAAAATGTATTCCTTTAAAGACATTAATTTGGAAATACATTATCTAGCAATCTTGATAAGTAAGACACGGGGCACAAACCTCCAGTTTTTAGGAAGAAGAGTGTTAATCAACTTACAAAGTAGAAAAATCATCAGCATTTTCCTGGCCTTTCAAGCAATTTCATCCCTTATTGTGAAGGGTCATGGCTGCTGATGGCACAAAAACGAGTTTTAGCTGTTTGAAACTACAGCAAAAGCCAACTGCCAGAGAAGGCAGCTCAGCCCCCACAGCATGGCTCTGTTTGTCAAGGTCCCAGAGTGGTTTGGGCTGGAAGGGACCTCACAGATCATCCCATTCCAGTGAGATGTTCCTGATGGGGTCAGCGACACCTTCCACCAGCCCAGGTTGCTCCAAGCCTCGTCCAACCTGGCCTTGGACACTTCCAGGGATGGGGCAGCCACAGCTTCTCTGGGCAACCTGTGCCAGGGCCTGCCCACCCTCACAGCCAAGAATTCATTCCCAATATCCCACCTAATCCTGCCCTCTGGCAGTGGGAAGCCATTCCCCTTGCCCTGTCCCTCCAGGCCCCTGTCCAAAGTCCCTCTCCAGCTCTCTTGGAGCCCCTTTAGGCACTGGAAGGGGCTCTGAGGTCTCCCCAGAGCCTTCTTCTCTCTAGGCTGAACAACCCCACGTGTCTCAGCCTGTATCCAGAGCAGAGGTGCCCCAGCCAGTCAGGTCACAGGACTGCAGGTGTGTGCATGCCTTTCACTCCTCTTGTTTATTCCCCACGCTGTGTTCATTTGCACAGAGGAATTTCAGCTGGGTCCCAGTGAAGCCAGTGTACCGGCTGGAGTGGCTGCAATTCCTTTGTGCTGTCCTTCAGGTGCTCTCCTGCTGACCTGTGTTCCTCTGCAGGCTCTGGGCATCTCTTGCTGTCACTGGCATCCAACCAGTAGAAATGGGATGAACTCAGTTAGTTCAAAGCTCTCTTCACCAGCTTGGCAAGACTATGAGCAAAGCAGACCAAGTTTCCAAAGCAAGAGCCATGGTCAAAGCAGCTGAACCCCTGGCTGGAGGGGAGCCAGTCCCATGACCGTTCGTTGATCAGCCAGATTCAAATGGTCCTTTCAAACCTGTCCCCTTTGACTGGAAGGAATGACGAAAGAGCTGCCTGTGCTTCAGAGTCCCCTATCACCGCTTCCAGGGCTCTGCAATCCTTCTTGATGCTCCTCAGGCTGCTCCTGGCTATGCCAGTGGTGCCCACGTGGAACTCCAGCAGAGAAGAACAGTCAGTGGCACAGGGAGTAGACAGGACGACCTCGCTCAGCTCCAGCATCTCCTGATGGATGGGTCTTTCCTCTCCAGCCTGCAGAGTAGTGAGGAGGTTCTGCAAGGGCCCCTCAGGCTCTGGGGGAAGGCTCTTTCTCCTGCAGGTCCTTGCTGTTGAAGCTGTCAGTCAGACTGAGCCCTTCTGGGTTATGAACTCAGATCCCATCAACTCTGTCATTAATCCAAAGTCAACCTGATGAGCAAAGTACCCCTTAAAGATCCAGAATCAATCTGCTGTCTTTCCTGTGTGGGATCAAAGGACAGAGAAGAGTGGCCAAGGCTCAGTTTGAGCCCTGGGGCACGGCCCTACCAGGTGGCTGTCAAAGCCCACTGAGCAGGTTTTCCAGGGCTGACAATGGATGTGTCACCATCCCCGTTTCAGCTCTGACCAGAGAGCCACTTTGACATCGTGTCCCAGGTCACCTCACGCTACGGTGTTTTGGTTTGTAAGCTCAGCATGATCTCGAAGCATGGCCTGGTCTCTCTTCAGAGGAAATGAAATGAGGAGAGGCATGGAGGGAGTGCATGAAGCTCACAACAGCAGCTGACAGGCATGTGGTCTGCAGGGCCTTCCTAGAGCTGACCTCGTGCAAAAGCCCTTCAGACACACACCCTGGGCAGATGGTGGCCCTCAGCACCCCCTGCCTTCCACAGACCCACTTCTACAGGCTGCAGTTACTGTCGATGTAGACAAAGCCAACATAAGCTATTTTTCCTTTCTTTGGTATTTTTAACCTCCAAGTAAATGTTTTAGCTAAGCCAAACCTACTGCCAAACATGAAAAACTAACCAGGACAATACCAACTAGAACTGCTTCCCACTCCTGAATCAGAAACAAAAATACGCCAAGAACTGTTTATCCTCCTCCCTTACAAGCCAAATCCAATCTCCCCCCAAACCTGGCACAAGAGAGAAGGCAACCACGAAATCCAGGCTATCCAGGAGGAGATGAGAACAAGCTTCTCAGCAGGGATTTCCAGCAGGCAGCACCCACTGGAAAGAGGTGTGTAAGGGACTGCTCACCTCTGCATCCCAAGTCACAGCCTTAAAGCTGAACCTCCCAGGTCCAGCAGGGTTTTCCAGTTAGTTCAAATGAGCTAATCCTCTTTTTTACAGACTCCAAATAAAGTCCTCAGCTGCCCCAGCTGAGATACAGAAGATACAGAAAACTTCAGCAGATCAGAAGAAACAAAGCCAGTCCTCTTCTCAGCTTTCTCAACCACTGTCAGAGGTCCAACTGAGCTGACAAAGACCAAAAAAGCATTACCTCAAGGCTCAATTCAGAGGTAGCTGATTCACAGGCAGATTAAAGTGCAAGCACTGTCTGCTGACATCTAAAGGTTCAGTTGCTTCAATTACACAGTGAAAGTCAGCACTTGAAACAGGACAAGTTTCTGATTCTCCTGATTAAAAACTGCCAAGCTACCAAGTGCAGAAGGGGGTCTGCTTTACTGCAGAGAAAGCCAGAACAACAGAGGAGCACCTTACTTCCCAGGAACTCCTAGTTCCATGCCTAGTTGTTTTGGGTGAAATCTAAAAATACTGCAAGTAACTACAGAGGTTAAAACAAAAAAAGAGGTCAAAAAAAAAAAAAAATCAGTGTACCACTGGGAATACCATCAGTACACCGTGGGTAAATACCCATGGATTTACCTCTGGTGCTCCAAAGAGAAAATATGGTCTTGCTATTAGCCCTGGAAGGATAAAAAGCTCCAAAAACTCTGCATATACGATAAGAGGAGCCCTCCCCTACGAACTGCGGGGTTACGGCTCAAGGCAAAGGAATGTCCTCCCACAGTGCCAAGGAAAGCCACTTCAGTGTCCTCATCCCCCATTAGGGACTGCAAACCCTGTGTTTAGGGGCATGGAAAGAAGCTGAGAGATTTACAAGAGTTAGCAGGGCTGTCTCTAGAGTTTCCTCCAACACCCACTTTTTCCAGAGGAGGAGACCCTCGGTCTTCTGAGGACTCAGTCAAATGCCAGTTTATTTAGCACAAAGAGCTGTAGCTCCACCCTGGCACCAGTTTTCCAGCGAAAGGAATCTTCTCCTGACATACATCTTAACAGATTCCTTAAACACACATCTTTCTAGTTTGGCCTTTAGTGTTGGTGCCAAGCCTGCTGGCTGCCAGCACAGTAGTAACTCAGGGGGAAGGGGGCAGGGGAAGCATTCCTGACAATATTAACAATTAGGAGTTTCCTGCAACACCCCTGGGGTACTGGTGAGCAGCTGCAGAAAACTGCAGAGAACGCTTTTCTTCTCTCAGACTCCATCAGCCATTAGAAGATGCCAAGACAACCCATGTCACCCACTTGTGGCTTCCTGCAGGACCCCCAGAACGGCTGCAGCACACACGGTTTCGACTGTTCCCCCCCAGAAAAGGACCCCTGCAAAGCTCCTCTCTTTGGCAGAATCCCAATTTCCCCACTTTTCCCACTGCCCTCCTCGTGCAACCACCTGTAAACATCTTACAATCACCCCAAGAACGACGGTCACCTTGGACTGCTGCCATTTTTCCTCATCTCCCAAACTGAAAGAAACCCAATCTTTCCAGCTGGACCCGCATCCTTCACAAGCTGAACCACTAAAGGGACCTCTTCAACCAATTCCCACTGCCATGAACACATCCCCATCTAACAAAGGAGAAAATGAAGGGGAAAAAAAAATTAGAAAGCTTTGTTCCTACTTTTATTTTCCCACTGGAACAGAGGGGTGTGACGGGCAGTAAATATTTTTCCCTGTCATTTCCTGCTCTTATGGATCAAAGTCTTTCATGCTCCCTAATGATTAAAACTCCTATCAAGCCTGTAATTAGAGAGTGGAAACAATAATAGAACACCAATTTATAATAGTCTGGGCTTTTTCCTAATGATATTGCCATATTGAGGACAGTCCTTAACTGTTAGCCACCCTAAAACTCAAATTAAGATTACTTTACAATCTGCACCCTCAAGCACTTTAAAAAATAATCTGTGGATTACCCAACATTTGAATTTGGAGAACACTAATGACATGATTTGTAAGAAACTTTACATTTGTTTCAGACCTCTGAGCATACTTATGACCTAAACCTGAGGAAAATAAAATAAACATCTATTTTCTTGGGTGGGCCTGATGAGAGAGCAGCAATGCTGGCCCACCTAAATCAACTCCGAATAAGAGACCAGAGATGTCAGGATCTTTACTGAATATGCTGCATATTATCTAACTTCTATAAACACTTTGAAGCTCTCTGGACGCTGCTGTAGAAATCCACAGCTGAGCTGTGCTGCAAATTCTACATAAATCAGCCTTTATCACGACTGCCACTAAATAAACGTAAAAATAACAATGTAGAAAAAGTGCAGACTTCCAGTTTTTGTGGGGTTTTTGTTGTTGTTGTTGTTTAAACAAACTAGCTCAAATCCTGCAATTGTGAGATGTATTTCAAAAGGAGGAAAAATAATAAAAAAATTGGACACTACAGTTTAATCAATACCAGAAAGCTGAAAGGAAAACTCTGCATTTTGAAAAGGCCAGCTGAGCGCAGGGAAAGTTCTTGGAAAACTAAAAACCAGAGTTTCTCTGCTTCTAAGTGAAATGAATGACAGCCACCATCACTACAGCAGACTGAAAAATAAGGATTTGGATTTTAATGCCTTTCCAGCAAGGGCCCACCACGGCAGTCACTGCACCAACTTAAGAAAACCTTAAACCACCGAGTCTTAAATAAACAAATCAAAAGAGAAGTTAACAGAACCACATTTGGACTGCTTCCCTTTTATCACTGGGCTCCCTTTGAAAACCCTAACCAGCGTTTTAAAAAGGAAAAACAATTGTACTCCACAAAAAAAAGAAGTATTTTAAGGCCTCCAGTGTAAATTATGATTTCGCCGTATTTTTTGAAAATAAGGCACGTGACGTGTACACCTTTAATGCATTTCAACAGATCAATATTTGATTTATTAATCAAATGGATATTAGATGAAGCCTCATCTTTTACCCCCCACTACTACAAGGTGAAATAAAAAAAAAATCAGTTTTTAGTGCCAGGAGCCTCCTCAGGAGGTGTCTGTGGGACTACCTGTGGGATGCAGGGGTGTTCTAAGGAATGACAACGATGATGGATTTTGTTATTTATCATCACAGCATCACACACAGAATTCTGCAAGCTACACCCAGAGTCCACATGCTCAAAAGCCTGTTTTAATACAGAGGTCACTTCTTCCACCACGAGATAAAGGAACGTAAATTTGGGCGGTATTACATTAAATTAAATTTTAAAAAAATCGGGGAAACAGCAGCACAGAGTTATCATAACCCCCCACACACCACCTATCTAAATCTCAAGGGTTTGGATTTAAAACCTAAAGTTTCAGAGGGCTGAAAGCACAAATGTGCACGTTTGCAATCTGGTCCCCAGAAGGATCTGGAGATCAAGGCGAAGTTCAGCTGGAGCTGCAGTAACCCAGGGTTCATTAACCTTTGTTACAGACTGTCAGCCAAGCAGACATCACAGCAGAAACACATCTTGGAAAGAGATGTCACCAGGAATATCCTGGAAGCTGCATCTCTTCTGACCCTCCACCAAACAGAACAAAGCTCCACCCTTCGGAGGCTCTGCTGCCATCAAAATTCATTCAGTGAGATCCCACTCCATTCTCAACACTGGTTCTGCTTGAAACCTACTCCAGCAAGGAGGGAGGAGAGCAAAGGGAGCAGCAAAACTCACCTGCAAGTTCCTCACAGCTCTGGGAGAGTCAGCTCAAATCCAAAATGCAACACTTTGCACAGAGCAGTGGGGTGGAACATCCCCCCCCACCCCAAGTGTATTATCACGTTTTGTCACTTCAAACATACAAGTAAAACAGTGGCACCGCTCTGTATACAGTTTCTGAGCAACCAGAAATTTTTTTTTTTTAATTATATATACTAACAACCCTGAATCTGTCACCAGCCATAAGAAAACTTTTTATTTCCATGGAGGTCACGAGTTCTGCGAGTTGATGAACCCTCCTGCTTTAAGACACAATCCAATTTTTAAACAGTTGGGTGCAGGGGGAAGAAAAGAAATAATAAAACCACTTCTTGTTGCAAAGGTTTTCACTGTCTGTGGCCGGAGCCCTGGACCAGATGGATGAGTAACACAACAGCTCCCCTACCCTCAAAATTCGCTTCGGCAGTTTCTTTGTCCTAAGAAGAGGATTAGCAGTTTTTAAAATAACTTTTGGGACTTGCATGGTCTGGGAAATACCAAAAAAACCCCAGACTATCCTTTCAAGTAAATAAGAAAAGCATCTGTTCTGCATTCCAAGAAGCAACTTCTTTGACTGCACAACCACCAAAATCAAGCAGCCATAACTCCAATCACAGACCCAATTCCAAAAACTCCAGACCTTGTGGATGAAGCAGGATTTTTTTTTTTTTTTAATTTTACTACTTTGAGGAAATCTTACTCTCCCCTAGCTGTGAACATTTGCACCTCCATCAGTAAACTAAGAACGGCAGGGCAAGACGTGTCTTTGCTAAAGATGAAAAAAAGCTTTAAGAAATTTATTTCTCGACTGAACAATAATAACAACTGGAGGGGGACTGCTCGCCCCAACTTTGATATTTGGCTCTGGATTTTTACAGCCAAGAAACAATTAATAAAGCAGATCTAGAAGAGCTCAGCAGGCAGCACTGTTTGTCCCTCCACTTTACTCCGTGTGAGTAACTCCAGCAGCCGGTGGGAGCCACGCACAGAGGTGGCACACCTGGCTCCAGCAGGAAACTGGAATGGCTGGCATTTTCCTCTGGGCAAACTTCACCCACCCCCAAGGCCAGGGCTTTGCAGATATTCAAGGAACAGAGGGAAAAAAAGGGGAGGAAGAAATGAAATAGAAAAACCACGTGCAGATGTGCATTGCTACAGCCCTGGGGGGGACCTTCATCACCTTTTTTTGGAGGTTCAGCCACAGCTCCAGAGCAAACAGGTTGCAAGCTGAGATCTGGTGGTATTTTCACCCATGGGTTTGCAGGGAGGTCACTCCTTCCTTTACCTAATTTATTTATTTATTTGTTTGTTTATTTATTTATTCAGCTCTCTGTTGCTCGTTACCCCGGAGAACCTTTCCCTTACTTCTGCTGCAACCTCAGGTTAATCTCCAAGAGTGTTTTGTACAGGTTTCCTCTTTTACAAATTTCAAATTTCTTATTAATTTTGACATTAAAAAAACCCTCCTTCTTCAAAATCTCTTCCTATGCCTCTGTCAGGTTTCTTCTGCATTGTATTCACCGCTTTTTCCTTCTTTTCTATCGCAGTCTTCCCTTCTACTACTTTGTTCACTTCGGTTTTTCCACAAAGGTTTTTATCCAGCATTTTGAAGCCGTGGGTGAAATTCAAATCACAAGATGCATAGGGCCAGTGGCAGGAAACACAGTATCTCTGTAAATCTCATCCTGGAGTACAGCAGTGACTGTGGGGTGACAATCACACCGAACAGGTGATTCCTACCAAACATGGCAAACCCCTATTTGGAGGCTTCTTCGGTCTTCCTTTCCCAGTTCCTTACCCATCCCCAATGTTTGGTACAGCAACTTTTACCCTGTTCCAACCTCAAGGTCCGAAATGATTGCTGAAGTAGCAAGAATCTCATGAATGTAAATATTTGCTCGGGGTTAAGTTACCAAGGGAGAATTTCTGCTCAGAGCCTGCAAGCTCAAAAAGAAAGAATAAAAAGAGGCCAAGAGTTTAAGAAAACTAGAGCCCAGCGTTAAATTCCTTCATTATAGTCAGACACCTGCCTGCTTTTCAGAAGCGTAAAATAAACAGGAGGAACCTCTGACATCCAAGCGATATTTAGACGCTGCCCTGCCTTCCAAAAAAATAATGGGACTACCGAGTCGTTTGGACTTGTAGAAATTAGATTAACATGGAGGCTGTTACCCTCCAAAAATCTCCATCCAGGTTGCCGTGATGCCATGTACAGGTGTGTAAGCTACATGCATATGCTGGACCCACATGCCCTGTGCCAAGGATCGAGGCTGGGCTGACATCTAACCAGCGTCAACTTTGGACTCTGTGTTTAAGCCATTCACATTAATTAACCAGCTCAATGCACAGCAGAAATTAACAGTAAATTTAGCTACTCCTAGAGCTGTGGTTCTGTACACTCCAGCAAGGGATTATTCAAAATGCCCATAGAGAGAAAAACAACGAATATAACACGTAACTGATTCATTTGATAGTCCAGCATAAAAACCTCTCTCCTTGAATATCCATTAAACAAAAGAATGCCCAAGAAGCAGCATCAAATCAGCCTCTGAAGAAATAAAGAACTAGAACTTATCTTTCAAAAGGGGATGCATCAGCACTTTAAGATACAATTTCAGCGATGTAATTACTCACGGCCATCTGAAATGCACGAGGACCTACAATGATTCACAGTTCCTCACCTCTCACAGCAATGCTCACTGGTCTGCTCTGTCTCCCTCAGTTAATACCTAAAAGATTCTGTCATCCCCAAAGATGCCTTTTACTATGACTAACAACAGATTTGAAGACCGTGAAGCGTACACGACTGTTCACTGCCCGGTGACTGCTTCTGACCCAGCCTCAGGAGCACCTTCACAACTGCAATCAGCACTTCCAACTCATTTAAACACCCTGCAGAGGCCTATCCTTGCTTTTAATAACACTGAGCTCTCTCAAAAATCACCAGCATTTAAGACACAAAAGCTGTAACACTTCACACATTCCTTCACAAAACCTCCTTCTCCAGGCTGTTGGTGCCCAGCACGAGTCCAGAGTGGGACCCACAGTGGTCACTGTGACCGGCCCACCACCAACACACATCACACCGTTCAGGCAGTACCACGTGCTTTAGCACAGGGAAAAAACCCCATTTTAGCGCTTCTGCAACTTTTTTGTGCTGATGGTTGATTGCCAAAGAGCCACGGGTTTTAGAGTTCATAACCACAACACTAATCATGATAAGAGGGAGAGAAGAAGAATGACTGAGGAACAAAAGTATCCTGCCCATATCTGAAGGGTTATTCAAACAGCCTGGCTCCAAGGTAGGAATTCTGGCCCTCTGTTAATGGAGCAACTCGGAGTGAGGAATTGATAAAATCACTTTGCTGAGTCCCCTGAGGACCCTGCAGGGAGTCCTGCATGAGATGGCTGAGGTTATGCTGTGTCAACAACCTCCTCTCCCCGGCCTTCCACCTCAGTTCTCCACTTCACCCTCCCATAGCAGTTAAATGGCTTTCTGGCCCACACCATACCCTAGGCAAATAACAAGAAAAGTGCAACTCAGAAAACAAGGAAGCAGGTAATACCAATAAACTCAAATAAATTCAACTGTACTTCGCAGAAAGACAAAAATAGCAATGAAAGTCAGCGACAACCAGCAGAACAGGCTGGGAGGACAAGCACTTCGAGAGGCAGCGGTCAGGGACCACAGAGGCACTGTAAATAAAAGTTAAATAAAGTTAACCCTGAGGAGCCAGGCCACGACTGCAGACCTGGGTGTTTCTCACAGCAGCACTTGGTGACTTACTGCCAGAAAAAGCAAGGGCTGGACCACCAAGGGAGTGGAGCTGAACATGGTGCAGCGCCAGGGAGAGGACACCGGGCACCAGCACAGCACCCTCCTGGCACCCGGGCAGAACAAACACCCAGCAGCTCCCAACCACAGCCAGCACAGCCACGGCGAACGGCCACAA
>NW_020955439.1:106337-109632 GCF_003031625.1 Empidonax traillii | reverse complement strand
CTTGGTGACTTACTGCCAGAAAAAGCAAGGGCTGGACCACCAAGGGAGTGGAGCTGAACATGGTGCAGCGCCAGGGAGAGGACACCGGGCACCAGCACAGCACCCTCCTGGCACCCGGGCAGAACAAACACCCAGCAGCTCCCAACCACAGCCAGCACAGCCACGGCGAACGGCCACAAACCGGGAGACAGAACGTAAAGACCCACAAAATTTTAAGTGCAAAATACTAATCTAGTCACACTAAAACGCTGCTTTTAGGAGCTGGCTGGGAACGGGAGCGCGGAGAGGAGAGGGAGGGGCAAAAAGTTCCCCTGGAAGCACTTTCCAGCCTACCTCCACTATTGTTCCACCAACAAAGGCTTCTCAAATTTCACCACTCACAAGCTCCAAACCAGCCAGAGTTCCACGCTGGGACTGCCTGCCTCCCGAACACTGCAGAGAGCACAGCGCCGAGCTGCAGGCATCTATTCCCAATTCCGCGGGCATTTCCAGAGCCAAGGTTCGGGGGGGAGTTCAGAGGGGTTGGCAGAGGACAAGAAAATGCGAGATCCGAGAGCTGGTGGAGGGCAGGCAGCAGAGCTGCCACATCATGGAAAGAGCTTCAGAATATTCCCCTCCTGTTTTCCCTCTCTCTCACTCGTGCCTCAGTCCACCTCGGCTCAGGCTTTCTCATATTCTCTGTTCCTCTATCCGAAAAATATATGAAATTTTTTTTTCTTTTTACTTAAAAGGAACTTTCAGCCACAGTTCACAGAATGTGGATCAAGAGATGTATTTTCAAAACAGTATCAATATTCATCATTATGTAAGAATTGCAAGTCACGGGAGGTCTCTCAAGTGAAACATTAAATTTCACATTAAAATTTGATAATGCTGACACAAACAGATACCACAGTAGTTATTACTGCTTTTAATCTGCCACTGTTCACTCCACTCAGAGAAGTTAACATCTACATAATTAATAGCTCAAATCTCTAACACAGTATCTGTATCCTGGGAGCTAGAAGCATTTATTACTTAGGCTTTACCAGTCACCTCTTTTAGTTTCAAACTAAGCTTTCAGCAAACGAAAAACTTAAATTTTAAAATAAAAATTTAAATCAGTTTACAAAACATCGCGAGGAAGAAAATTAATCGTACTCAAGAGCATTTCACGAGTTTACAGCTTTGGGAGAAACAGGTGTACACTCAGAGAGGAATCAAAGCATTTATCACATCACTGCTGCATTTACACTCCCTGCCCCTTTCAATTCTCACACAAACCACTGGGTCACACTCACTGACCAAAGCAGGACAGTTAGGACCAATGTTACTGATGCCAAATAATCGTAGCAAAATCCCCCCAAAAAAGAAAAAAAGGTACAATTTTGAAAAAAACCTCATACGCGCATTATTATTGAGCTGGGTCAGCAAGGACGAGTGTCAGCGAGGAACACGAAGTGTTCTTTGAGCTTACAGCCACACGGGAAGACAAAGCTGCTCCCAAAACCTCCTACAGAAGTCAGCTGTCCACTTTTCATTGAAAGCCACTGGGAAATGCGTGCCCCACAGCACTCCATCTCACCCAGCTTGTTTGAGAGCAAGGCCTTCCCAAAACCAAGCAAATTGAACCTGACTGGGAAGCTCGGAGCGTAAAACCATTGGGATGCTCTGGAAAACCCAGCCACAAAGCCTGCCTTGAAAACACTGCAGAACAAACAATGCATGAGTGAAAAATCATCACCCGGGATTCTTAATTCCCAAATCCAGTGTCACAGGGTTTCAAAAACCCACTTCCACCACTGCAGACCTAAGACAGCCTTCCTTGTTCTGGATCGTGCTACGGAAGTTCATGCCACACAAAAAGCCACGAGGATCATCACCACTACGATTCCACCATTTTTACTGGTTTGAATACAACATCCCCTGTTGCATCTCTGAGACACTCCAAAACCAAATACACTCTGAACTCCCGATCTCCTCACATGTCATCACCTCAGCCAACGGCTGGAGTGTGGGGGACACCCCCAAGAATTCTGGGGGTCAGTGTTTCTGTGGCATCATCACACTGCCACACTGGGAGGAGAAAGCCCTGGCTTCGTTTTAGCAAGAGCCTTTGACAGACATTTCAGTGCAGGAAAAGGGGACTGGATGACAGCAATTCCAGCTCAGTTCAGAGTGACGTGAACCGAGGCACATCTGATCAAAGCCGCAAGAGCGAGCAAGCTCTACAGATTTTCCTTAGATCACCACACTGACTCTGAAAACAGAAATATCACTCCCTGAAGAGCATCAACCACAGTCAACCAAATCACAAAGGCACACATGCAGATCATGTGTGACACATATCCCACGATATGTGTCGCACCAATCCACAAGCAACTAACGGTGAGAACTCTGGCTCCTCCACTGACAGGGAGGGAGGCTGCTAGCACAGGCACTTCAGCTACTGCAGGCTCCAACCCTTGTGGGAGGACCAGCCTGCAAACTCAACATACTGAAGACTGGTACCCAAGGAGTCTAGGAGGTGCCAGAAGTCAGATTGTCTGAACACTTCTGCATCCAGCAGGGGAACCTCAGCAGCTCACCATAACCCTTCCTGGGCTGATCCAGACTTGAACTAACCAAGGAACAGGGCAGGGAACTTCCACTTTTTAAACACAAAAACTTACTTCTTCAAAAGAAGGAGTTCCTTCAAACTCAATCTCATTGTTATCATTTTTCCCCCTAGATTTATTAAGGTAAGGAGACATACAGTGGAAAGAACCGGGTCACAAATGAGCTATATCAGGAACAACCCAGCTTGCTTATTTCAGGGGATGATTTTATAAACACAGGGGATGTGTTTAAAAAACATCCTCCCAGCGTTGTGAAAACTAGCTTTCTATGAAAAATAAACTTTTTATAAAGAATACAAGAATACTTTAATCTACGTACTGGTCACCATACGTAACCCCTTTACATTCTGCACACTTCTCTGCTTGGACAACAAAACCAGTCCTGGTCATTAACAATTGCCAATAGTCTCTTCCACTCCTTGGTGTTGCTGCGTATCAGGCACTGCAAGATTCTTTTATACTGCAGAGCCATTTTCCTTTGTGTTTAAAATTCCCTAAAGCTTGCAAGGGAACTAAGGTAGACTATATCCCTTTAACATAGTTTAACCACCATTAATATCTGGAATGGAAAATGTGACTTAGGTACTGAGGTTTAAAAAACAGCTACGATGCATGTGGCCAATTTTCTAAACATGAATCTCATAAGGTTTTTTTAGGGCCTTTTTTTCCCCCCTTCCTTTTTTTTTTTTTTTTTTTTT
>NW_020955439.1:102999-106316 GCF_003031625.1 Empidonax traillii | reverse complement strand
CTTGGTGACTTACTGCCAGAAAAAGCAAGGGCTGGACCACCAAGGGAGTGGAGCTGAACATGGTGCAGCGCCAGGGAGAGGACACCGGGCACCAGCACAGCACCCTCCTGGCACCCGGGCAGAACAAACACCCAGCAGCTCCCAACCACAGCCAGCACAGCCACGGCGAACGGCCACAAACCGGGAGACGGAGCGTAAAGACCCCACAACATTTTAAGTGCAAAATACTAATCTAGTCACACTAAAACGCTGCTTTTAGGAGCTGGCTGGGAACGGGAGCGCGGAGAGGAGAGGGAGGGGCAAAAAGTTCCCCTGGAAGCACTTTCCAGCCTACCTCCACTATTGTTCCACCAACAAAGGCTTCTCAAATTTCACCACTCACAAGCTCCAAACCAGCCAGAGTTCCACGCTGGGACTGCCTGCCTCCCGAACACTGCAGAGAGCACAGCGCCGAGCTGCAGGCATCTATTCCCAATTCCGCGGGCATTCCCTGAGCCAAGGTGCGGGGTCCTGAGCTCAGGCTCGGCGGGGAGTTCAGAGGGGTTGGCAGAGGACAAGAAAATGCGAGATCCGGGAGCTGGTGGAGGGCAGGCAGCAGAGCTGCCACATCATGGAAAGAGCTTCAGAATACTCCCCTCCTGTTTTCCCCCTCTCTCTCACTCGTGCCTCAGTCCACCTCGGCTCAGGCTTTCTCATATTCTCTGTCCCTCTATCCGAAAAATATATGAAATTTTTTTTTTTCTTTTTACTTAAAAGGAACTTTCAGCCACAGTTCACAGAATGTGGATCAAGAGATGTATTTTCAAAACAGTATCAATATTCATCATTATGTAAGAATTGCAAGTCACGGGAGGTCTCTCAAGTGAAACATTAAATTTCACATTAAAATTTGATAATGCTGACACAAACAGATACCACAGTAGTTATTACTGCTTTTAATCTGCCACTGTTCACTCCACTCAGAGAAGTTAACATCTACATAATTAATAGCTCAAATCTCTAACACAGTATCTGTATCCTGGGAGCTAGAAGCATTTATTACTTAGGCTTTACCAGTCACCTCTTTTAGTTTCAAACTAAGCTTTCAGCAAACGAAAAACTTAAATTTTAAAATAAAAATTTAAATCAGTTTACAAAACATCACGAGGAAGAAAATTAATCGTACTCAAGAGCATTTCACGAGTTTACAGCTTTGGGAGAAACAGGTGTACACTCAGAGAGGAATCAAAGCATTTATCACATCACTGCTGCATTTACACTCCCTGCCCCTTTCAATTCTCACACAAACCACTGGGTCACACTCACTGACCAAAGCAGGACAGTTAGGACCAATGTTACTGATGCCAAATAATCGTAGCAAAATCCCCCCAAAAAAGAAAAAAAGGTACAATTTTGAAAAAAACCTCATACGCGCATTATTATTGAGCTGGGTCAGCAAGGACGAGTGTCAGCGAGGAACACGAAGTGTTCTTTGAGCTTCCAGCCACACGGGAAGACAAAGCTGCTCCCAAAACCTCCTACAGAAGTCAGCTGTCCACTTTTCATTGAAAGCCACCAGGAAATGCGTGCTCCACAGCACTCCATCTCACCCAGCCTGTTTGAGAACGAGGCCTTCCCAAAACCAAGCAGATTGAACCTGACTGGGAAGCTCGGAGCGTAAAACCATTGGGATGCTCTGGAAAACCCAGCCACAAAGCCTGCCTTGAAAACACTGCAGAACAAACAATGCATGAGTGAAAAATCATCACCTGGGATTCTTAATTCCCAAATCCAGTGTCACAGGGTTTAAAAAACCCACTTCCACCACTGCAGACCTAAGACAGCCTTCCTTGTTCTGGATCGTGCTACGGAAGTTCATGCCACACAAAAAGCCATGAGGATCATCACCACTACGATTCCACCATTTTTACTGGTTTGAATACATCCCCTGTTGCATCTCTGAGACACTCCAAAACCAAATACACTCTGAACTCCCGATCTCCTCACATGTCATCACCTCAGCCAACGGCTGGAGTGTGGGGGACACCCCCAAGAATTCTGGGGGTCAGCGTTTCTGTGGCATCATCACACTGCCACACTGGGAGGAGAAAGCCCTGGCTTCGTTTTAGCAAGAGCCTTTGACAGACATTTCAATGCAGGAAAAGGGGACTGGATGACAGCAATCCCAGCTCAGTTCAGAGTGATGTGAACCGAGGCACATCTGATCAAAGCCGCAAGAGCGAGCAAGCTCTACAGATTTTCCTTAGATCACCACACTGACTCTGAAAACAGAAATATCACTCCCTGAAGAGCATCAACCACAGTCAACCAAATCACAAAGGCACACATGCAGATCATGTGTGACACATATCCCACGATATGTGTCGCACCAATCCACAAGCAACTAACGGTGAGAACTCTGGCTCCTCCACTGACAGGGAGGGAGGCTGCTAGCACAGGCACTTCAGCTACTGCAGGCTCCAACCCTTGTGGGAGGACCAGCCTGCAAACTCAACATACTGAAGACTGGTACCCAAGGAGTCTAGGAGGTGCCAGAAGTCAGACTGTCTGAACACTTCTGCATCCAGCAGGGGAACCTCAGCAGCTCACCATAACCCTTCCTGGGCTGATCCAGACTTGAACTAACCAAGGAACAGGGCAGGGAACTTCCACTTTTTAAACACAAAAACTTACTTCTTCAAAAGAAGGAGTTCCTTCAAACTCAATCTCATTGTTATCATTTTTCCCCCTAGATTTATTAAGGTAAGGAGACATACAGTAGAAAGAACCGAGTCACAAATGAGCTATATCAGGAACAACCCAGCTTGCTTATTTCAGGGGATGATTTTATAAACACAGGGGATGTGTTTAAAAAACATCCTCCCAGCGTTGTGAAAACTAGCTTTCTATGAAAAATAAACTTTTTATAAAGAATACAAGAATACTTTAATCTATGTACTGGTCACCATACGTAACCCCTTTACATTCTGCACACTTCTCTGCTTGGACAACAAAACCAGTCCTGGTCATTAACAATTGCCAATAGTCTCTTCCACTCCTTGGTGTTGCTGCGTATCAGGCACTGCAAGATTCTTTTATACTGCAGAGCCATTTTCCTTTGTGTTTAAAATTCCCTAAAGCTTGCAAGGGAACTAAGGTAGACTATATCCCTTTAACATAGTTTAACCACCATTAATATTTGGAATGGAAAATGTGACTTAGGTACTGAGGTTTAAAAAACAGCTATGATGCATGTGGCCAATTTTCTAAACATGAATCTCATAAGGTTTTTTTAGGGCCTTTTTTTCCCCCCTTCCTTTTTTTTTTTTTTTTTTTTT
>NW_020955439.1:7894-100331 GCF_003031625.1 Empidonax traillii | reverse complement strand
TACACTGGAAATCCTACCTGTTAATACACAACGAATGATTTCAAACATTTATTGCTGTACAACGTGGTTATGGCTCCCTTAGATTAGTCCTGGTCTGTAAGACAACGAGGCAGGTCCGAGCTCAGCAACCACTGCTGCACCTTATCAGGTGTAACGGGGGTTCAAGCAGAAACAAACTTACAAGTTGTTGAAAATTACCCAGGGTCTTTGCCCTCATGAGAACAAGGCCCACCCTATTAACTGCACAGCTGAGGCAAACTTTATTTTAAGCCTTTAAATGTGTTTAATGTATCATCAGAACACCGAATAGCCAGGGTCCTTTCAAGTTACCTGTTTATTTCCCGTCCAATTCTTTCCCCACCCTAGCCAGCATTTTGGTTTGATTTGGGTTTTAGGTTTTTGGGGTTTTTTTTCCCCTAGAGAATTAGAACATTTTTCATTGTGGGTGCCCTCAACATCTACAGTTTGGGTACCTCCAGCATTAAATTTGTATCTCTGACCAGAATTTTTTTTTAAATTGATATTGCTTTTGACTGGCAAAATTGTAACACATGGCCAGTGTCAGCTTCTTCACACCTAGGAATAAGGCCTGTCTTCAACCAAGGTAAGTCATGTGCAGTCAGAGGAGCAGTTTCAGCAGATCAGCAACAAAGAAAAGAAGGGCTCTGCTTTGCAGCTCTGCTGGGGATGGGAATGAATAAAAGTTATGGAGAAGGTGGGCTGACACCAGCAAAATAGCAAACCAGATTTTGGTTTAGAAGAGGAAAGGATTTGTTGACACACCTCCTCTGAATGTTGGAACTTTTTTCCCACCTGAATTGAGAAGCATCCAATCCTTTAAAACCATGAGGAGCAAAACCTGGGATCATTTACAGCAGAGTTTGTGACTCTTGAGTAACAAGCATGGGATGCCACCTTTCACTGAGTTGCAGGCAGGATATTTATCCAGCTCTGTTAAGCCCTTTTCTTCTAAGCTGACTGTCTCAAGCACCTGAGCTGTTTCCCTCCATGTCCCATGAAGGAAATCATAACAGGAACAAGTCCACCTTGTCCGCATTTCTGTCACTTCTGCCATTCTCAGGCTTGGTCTCAGAGTAGTTGAGGATTCTAATAAAGGGACTAGAAACTGGCTGGCAATCTTCTGCATTGAACTGGACCTGGCTGGGCACCTTGAAAGTCTTGGTTTTATTAAATCTTTGCTGCAAACTCTACTTTGTGCCCAGTACAATAAACTTCTTTAGGCTTTGAAGCGCTGGGCAGTGTCCACTGAATGTGGTCTTTGTCAAGGGGTGTTTTTTTAGTTTTCAGTCCCTTGATATCTAATGCACATGTGTGCAAGGGAGAAAAGGGCCAATAAATGCAGTGTGTGAGCAGTTAGCAAAGTTCATACAAATACTCTTTTTCTCCAAAAAGAAAGAAAGTTGCCCATCATATCACATTAAAATTCTTGCACAGGAATAGCTCTCTCAACACAAAGTGATTCTCCTTCATGGTAGGCTTTGCAGTTCAGTGAGGATTACCATTGCATGTCCAGAAAAGATAAATCTAATGAGGGTAAAAATAACCTCTTCTGGATTTAATGAGACACTGGAGACCAAAGAGCCAGGGCTCTGCAAATACACGGGGTCTGTCTGACATGCTTTTCATGTAGGAGATGCATGTTGTGTTTCCTTCCGGATGATGTAATTCTCGGGGTGACCCTCATGTGCTTTTGCCATCATATGACACTCCACTGCAAACACAAAGTTCCTTTGTGTATGGAGTCCTTATTTATAACTCTTGGAATTTTGATCAGAGCTTTTTCTTCCTTCCTGAAGGCACTACTTTTCACGTGAAGATGAAGATCTGAAGATGACTGTGACGTGACTTTTAAGTATTTACGCAATGCCGTTCCCATGGATTTGAAACTGAGCCTTTTGCACTTGCAGAGAAAGCAGCACTGCTTTCTTTCTCATTTACAAAGAGATTAAACCAGCAGTTGCAGTAAAAAATTTAAATTTATGGCAGCACTGAAAGCGATTCTGTGGCTTTCGCTTTAAATTTGGGGGGGGGTGGGGTAAAAAAAGTGAGAAAAAAAAAACCTGATCAAAGGTAGCTTTCAAGGGAAAATATTTTTAAGCCAGAACCCTACTGGGGTAGGGTGTGAGGGCTTTTTTAATTATACCTTAGGCAAAAGCAAATTTACTGCATATTCACAAACACCAGTTACCAGAGCAGCCAGGAATCCAACAGAAAAAAAAGCACAGAACAGCAGACAGAGAAAAATAAGGAACTGCAGATAAAGAGTAAAGCAGTTCTCCTTTTGGGACACAGATCCTGTGGCAGCTTTTATGCTCTGGCATGAGATTTTTAGAGCAGAGTCTGTATTTTAGCCCCACCTCATAAAGGAGTTGAACTTATATATTCATGGGGGCTTGAGTGTTAATTCTCTTTAACAATAGGCATTTCCAACCCTGGACTTTCTAATTTCACTGGTGTGCTGTAGATACTGGTTTAACAGGTTCTTTTCATTTAAATTGGTGCAGATCTTATTAAGGTAATATACCTCAGAATTGCTACTGGGACTCTCTGAAAGCAGAATTAGATTCATACAACAGGTTGTGAGCGATCAGAGGGGGTCACCTGGTTTCCAGAGCCTGATCTTCACAACTGAAAACGTCCTCGAGGCGAGCACCAGAGCTGTTCTTCACCTTCTCAACGCTGGGCTGGGACAAACAGTTCTCCTGTTGCCATCGACTGACAAACAACAAGCTACGGGGCTGGTGGATCCATTCCCTGCCTGCTGTCTCTGGGTCCCTGCATCATTAGGGGATTCCTACTCTGTCCACCAGAAAAGCTGCGCTCGATGTGTGGCTGTCCAGGCTCAGCAGAGGGGGTGATGAGGGTGAGGAGGTGTCGCTGACCTCACCTCGCCGTGAGTGCCTGTCTGTGCTGGCTGCCACCCGAATGCCAGGGCTGGACTCACCACAGAGCACAGCAGTGTTACAGGAACCTCTGTGCACACACTGGGGGCTGTTTACCGCGGCTTTGCGTTGATATTTTTAGGTTGCTGAGAGCTGCAGCCTTGTCAGACGTGCACATTCATCTGCACAACTGGAGGGGGGTGAACTCAGTGACCCGGGAGGTCCTTTCAGCTCCCACGTTCATCATTTACCCTCTATCCCTTGATACAGCAAAAGAGGAGCTGTAGCTCGTCACCATTCGATTAAACACTTCCAAACAACACTGAGTTTCACACTACCCTCAGAAACAAGATGTGCTTTATGAACTGAATCATCAGGTATGGCACAGAGGCAACAGGGGTTGTGTGTTCCACAGTCCGTGTCTCTCAGGGGCATAAACCCCATTACTCAAAAGGCAAAGCACAGAGGTAGCTAAGTGCCCTGAGCAGGATTAGAGTTAAGTCTTCTCACAAATTAAATAACCTAAAGGGCGCTGGAGATTTTACCCGAGGTTTGCAGTAAACCTGAAATCAGCCCAACTGAGATTCCGTCACATTGCTGCTCTGATCCCAGAGGTGTTAAAACCACATCTCTCTCAAACAGGAGAAGAAAATACTGCATTTTTCTGGCCACCATTAGGTTAGAAATTTACTCCAGAAATGCTGACAAAATTTTAAGAGATGCCACAATGGTCTGGCAGACATAAGGCATAGCTTTTAAATAGCAAGAAGGAATTATAGCACTTGATTTTTGTCACCCTGTCATTGTTAATCTGGGTTCAAAAACACACACTGACTCATTCTGAGTTCTGATAAAAGAGTTCTCATCTCTTTTTTTTGGTGTTAATTTTACTCTACGTGCATCCCATGAGTTATGTAATTATTCCTTGACTTAGGGGTGACTCTGCAAATCAGTTGAAGCCAAAATATTTACTAAAACTGCTTTACTCCGAAAAGCAAAACAAAACAGTTAGTACAATATTTTTGTAATCAGTTACTAAATCCCCTAGAACACAAACATGTCCTTTAAAAACAGAATCACAGAATGGTTTGGGTTGGAAGGGACCTTAAAGATCATCTAGTTCCGACCCCTACATATATATTTCTGTATATACACATATATATATATTTATATAAATCCTGAACTTCCTTGAAGTCAGAATCTGTGAGTGGCTTTTTAGCCGAAGCACTTTTATTTTTAGGTATTTATCCACCAAATTATAGAATAGATTCAATTTTTACCTTGTGCAGGCATTTTGGTTGTGCTTAATAGGAGTTGTTAGACCATCTGTTTGTCTTCACATCTTACATTTTCTTAGTTGTCACTGTAATGACCAAAGGCAGGCTCTAAGTAGTGTGGCCTTAACTAGGAGTCCATTTGTGAGGCTTAAATACAGCAACTGTTCCCCCACATGACTTTACTCAGGAGGAAAAAAAAAAAAAACAAACAAAAACAGTTGGAGATGAACGGCAGATCCAAGAGTGGAGTTTCTGGTGGAGTTCCTTTAAATCTCAGACAGAAATCAAGTCCTTCCTGGAGCGCTTTCAGCCTTTAATTGTTGATTAAATAATAGAATTATTTACCAGGTATGCCTGGGAATACTTACTGTAGTTCCTATGTTAGCACTAGGCAGCAAAACTTCCTGAGCTAATGAAACCAGGCTTTTTATTTTAGTATATACAGTTTGGTCCATTTAATTTGCTCAGCTTTGTTTTTCTTCCCATTATTGTTATTAATAATCGAGTAACCTATCTCAGACCTTCCTCCAGCAGTGTCCAGAAAGGCACAAAACACATTTGTGTGCAAAATCCCTTCTGCAGAAGAGAGGAAGACTCCACCTCTGCGAAGACTGAATCACTGAAGAGGGAAGTGGTGGCAGTGGCAGTGCAAACCATTTCGGTCCTTTCTGTGTATTTACCAGATTCCCCTAAAGCATGGCCAGTTTTTGCCCACATTTACAGCTTACCAGGACTCGGTAGCAAAGTTCCATCCACTTTTTCTTGCCTTCATAGCCGAGTGCTCCCCACTGAAGTCTGGGTTTTCATCCGGTCCCATCACAGAGCCCAGGCTGTTTGGCACCGGGGAAGGTTTTTTTTTCCACCTGATGGTAAAAGCCTCTATCTCTGGCATTACTTCTTTTTGGGAAGAGTAATAAGCAACCAGAAAGGCACCCCCTGAGCTCAGGTCTGGTGCAGCAGAGAGCAACCAGCCAGGCACATGTTTGCTCAGAACTTTTCCAGACTGAGTGATCATGCTGTGAACAGAGAGTGGGTTTTCCTGCAGTCATTGAAAAGGGAGGAAAAAAAAGAGATTTGTGAGTAAGAAAATGGCCATGGAAAGCAAAATGAGGAGGGGACACAGCCAAAACCAAGGCAGAAAAGCACATAGCATTCCGTGAACAAAGCTATCCTATCTCCAAATGGTTCCACGCACTGCAGTGCCCTGAGCTGACAGGTGCACCTTTCCCAAAATGTATCTTGAAACGAGACAGAACAGAAACGGCAAGAAAGGACCAAGAAGCAAAGCAGAGATGCAGGAATTCACCGTTGCTGCTTAATGGGAAGTAGCTCAGCCCAATGTGCCTCTCCCATCAGTTCTAAACCTTTTCCCACTCAGTTGCAAAGCAAGAGCAGATCCCTGGTTCTCTGACTCCCGAATACAGCGTGAGATCCCAAACAGTGACGGGAAGGACAAGAAAGGGAGCCAAAGCATGACATCTCCTATAAAATTCCCCCCCATAAAGCTTCACGTTCACGAGATGCCAAGCCAGCAAAACTTGTTGGAAGGGCAAGGAACACATCCAAGGTGAGCTGTGCAAAGCTGAACAGAGGAGAACGGGGGCGAGTGGGAGGGAAGAAATTCTTGAGACAAAAGTCAATCTTTTATCGCGCGGAGGAAACGCGGCCGGCTTTGCTCTGCTCCCAGCTCGCCCTCTCCCCGCACCGTGTGCGGGATGCGTGGATGGCGCTGCCACCTCGTGTCGCCTGCCAGAACTGCTCCCCGCTCACACGATGGCTCTGCGCGTCCAGGCAGAACGGCCGTACCCTTTTACCTTTCTCACCATTTTTTATCCTCCCTTCTCGTAGACCAGAGTCAATCCTTATTTCCCAGAGCTGCCTTCCAAAGGGAGCTGCTCCAGACATTGAGCAAGTCGGGTAATTAAGGAGCACGAGGGATCTTAAGCTGGAAATTTGGTGCTCTCAGCACAAGTGTTATGTAGACCACCACAAAAAGTGGTGGCCAGACTTGTAAAGAATAGGGTTAACAGACACCTTGGTGCTGGCCAGATTCTCCAGCCATGCTGCGTGAACTGATCTGCCAGGGCAGATTTTACCTCCTCTGTCCAAAATTCATGCCTTGATTTGCTTGGGCACTGAGTATAAAACCCACAGCCAGTAATGTCAGAGACAAACATTCCTCTCATGGGCACTCCTGTCTCTCGAAGCTCAGGTGGACCAGTTTTCTCCACACTTCTTCAGCCAGTCTGACACTGCCCAGCACGAGCAGCTGGACAGGAGAGTGTTTGTGTTTTGTGTCAGGAGCTCCAGGAGTCTGTAGCTACACAAACCCTGCAGCCTGTTTTTGTGAACACAGCATTCATTCTGCAGGCACCAAACTTAGTTTTCTTCATGGAACAACACAGAAACTAATTTAGTTTATAAAGTGTTCAAAAGCGCCCCAACCTGAGGCTGCTCAGATGGATTTGCTTACACCTGATACGGACATTCAGGTGTGTGGACATTCATAGCTGTGTTTAGATCGACTCAGATATTAATTAGGAGAAAGAGAATCTCTAAGGTTGGAAAAGACTTCAAAGATCATCAAGTCCAACCATTCCCCAGCACTGCCAAGCCAACCACTAAATCATGACCCCAAGTGCCACATCTACATGTCTTTTAAATTCCTCCAGGGATGGGGACTCCACCACTGCCCTGGGCAGCTGTGACAGTGCCTGACCACCCTTTCAGTGAAGAATTTTTCCCTGATATCCAATCTAAACCTCCCCTGGTGCAACTTAAGGCTGTTTCCCCTCATCCTGTCCCTTGTCCCACCCCCAGCTCCCCTCTCCTGTCAGGGAGTTGGAGAGTGAGAAGGTCCCCCCTGAGCCTCCTTTTCTCCAGGCTGAGCCCCCCCAGCTCCCTCAGCTGCTCCTCATCAGACTTGTGTTCCAGACCCTTCCCCAGCTCCATTCCCTTCTCTGGACACTCTCCAGCCTCTCAAAGTCCTTATTGTCATGAAGGGCCCCAAAACTGCCCCCAGGATTTGAGGTGTGACCCCACCAGTGCCCAGCACAGGGGACAGTCACTGCCCTGGGCCTGTGGCTGGTACAGCCCAGGTGCCCTTGGCCTTCCTGCCCCCCCTGGGCACACCTGGGCTCGTCCTTCCAATAGGAAATCATCCTATGAACTGCAGCTTGGAAACGAGGGTTCCTGGAACCCAGGAGACTCGCATGAGACATTCTGAACCCACTCACAAGCGCATTCAGATATGGCAGGGAACACATTTTCCCCTCCCATGTCCTCCTCGTTTTCTCGCGCTGCTCCTTTCCTTCCGCGGCCTCGTGTTCGTTCTTTGTGCCTCCTCCCCACCCCTGGCAGCTGCTGAGCGTGGGTGGCTGATCCCTTGAACACGGGGAAAACGCACACTCTGCAGTCTGTACCACCAGACTGCGCTAAATTGCCAGCTGCTTTTTTGGAATTGAGTTTTTCCTAGGCCTTATGCCAAACAATCCGTGCCCATGGAAGATCCAGCTGCTTCAAGCTGCTCAAGAGTCCAGCCTCATCCATTGCTGCCATTTTTTCCTTCCTGCCCCTTTCACACTCTTGCATACCTTCCTGTGTTTTTGGTTTTTTTTTAACTGCCTCGTGCAGATCACACCCTTTCACTGTACTTTCTTGTTCCCCCTTCTGCCACTTCCCCTTCTCCCTGCCCCACAGGAACACATCCATTTTTCTATGAATAGGTTTCTTAGCTTCTGCCTCCGTGAAAGGAACATCCCTTCTGAAACAGGACACTGGTGAAAACTGTCCTCCAGAGGAATGGAAGGAGCAGCAATGAAAATTTCACTCCCTACAAATGGCACAGGAATGGAAGAGGATTGATGTGCCAGCAGGTGTTCTGTCAGGGTTCTTAACAGAGCAGCTCTGCAGATGTGACACAGCAGGCAAAGACAGTCTCATTTCACACCTCTGGGAAGAGCTGGCCAGAAGAGAACGAAGAGTCTAACCTGAGTCAGAGCAGGGATCAGAAAAGCTCATGGTAACAGTGGCTCTGAGGGGGAGGAGAAACAGGTGAGGGGAGAAAGGCCTGGATTCTTACCTTGCTTCCCAGCACCAGCTCCTGCAGCCAGATCAGGAAGGTGGAACACGAACACCCCCTTTAGCTCTCAGCCCTTCCCTGGGCTGTGATTCCAGTCCTGCTGTGGACTGCTGGTGGCTCAGAGGGATCGTGCACAGCTCTGGGAGCCCAACTGCACCTTGTAGGGAGGCAGTGAAAGGGACTGCAGCCTCTGCACCGCAGCTCATACGAGTGTTCCCAGCCACTCCATGCTCCTGTGTTCCAAAATAAGGCTCAACAAGCTTTTAGCAAGTATTTTCTTTCAGAGAGCAAACATTCAATCAGCAAAGATACATCTGTATTTTCCTATGTTACTTAAAGAAAAACAAAACCACCCGTAGCACAAAAAGTCACTAATGCAAACTTTTCCATCCCTTTTTAGTATCAGAACTAAAAGCAGGAACTGAAGAAACCCACAAACCCTGACCACCAGCAGCAGTGATGCAGTTAGGCACGGAGTTTCAGGATCAGGGTGGATCTCAGGGAAAGGTTCTTCCCCCAGAGGGTGGTTGGCACTGAACAGGCTCCCCAGAGCAGTGGGCACAGCCCCAAGGCTGCCAGAGCTGCAGGAGGGTTTGGATGATCCTCTGGGGCACAGGGGGTGACTCTTGGGGATGGGCCTGGATGATCCTTGTGGGTCCCTTCCAGCTCAGCATATTCTGGGATTCTGTGATAGCAGGAAGCTGATGTTCCACTGCTGGATCAAACACTTCACTCTTTATCCCTGGGTAAAGCTTTGAGCTGCATTAATTTGAAGTCCAGGGTAGAAGGCATAGAGGCAAATAAGCTAAGGAACATTTGAGATCAGCAGAAGCTGCCTGAATGTTTAGTCAATATAATTAGGAGTAAGGATAACAAACTGTCTTAGTTAGAAACAGTCTCATCAACAGAAATTAAGGGGAAAACGTTTGTTTTTAGGGAACTGCCAAGCTGAGTGCTTCCCTAAAACTGAGGTAGCATGGACCTGAATGCTGGAAGACTGTTTACCCTCAAATTTCAGTATTAAACCACCATGAGTAAGGTTTCATGGAGAAGACAGAGAAGAAACTATCTTTTTAGTGTCAGGCAATACAAAGCAGTGCATGCTTAAATAAACTGCTGGTTTTTTCTTCTCTCCTTAAAATTAATTATGAAGATTTGTAATTCCTCAAATAGATTCCTGTTTGAAAACAGAAGTGATCCATTTCAAGAAAGATTTGAAAATACTGAGAATAATGGATCGTACAAGTGCCAGCAAGAATTTATTTTAAAAAGTTCTGTTCTTTCAATTTTTTTTTTCTCTTATGATCTCTTTAAAACCATATATTAAATCATCAGTTTGGAGTTTTCTTCCTGCCTGTTAAGCCTGTTGCAGTAGTTTAGCCTAGGACATTCACAACTCTAATGTCCACCCGCTGACATGTATTTTAAAATTAACATCAGAGATTAGCTTTGCCTCTGAAATACTCCTAATATCTGGAAACAGATCCAGCTTGTTTGTTGCCTTTTGTGGGTTTTTGGATTTTTTTTTTTTTTTAACACGGTTACTGGACTTAAGACATTTTACAACCCCCCTCACTCGATAATTATGAAACCTGGCAGCTTAGCTGAGGAGCAGCATGTCCTGAGCTCACAGGGCTGGGCAAGGGAAGGGGCAGAGCAGGTCTCAGGTTGCCTTGGTATTTCTGGGGGAAATTTGCAGTTGCATGCCCCCCCCCCCCACCTCCTTTTCCTGGGAAAGGACTGCAATGCTTTTAGAAGAAAAGAAAGAACCAGGATGAAGTCATCTTCTGAGTGGTTTGTACGTGAGTGATTTTCCCAACAAGCACTAATGAATGTTTGCTTGAAGCTTTTGTAGATAAACACTAATAATAACACTCAATAATAATAATATGATCCATGATATTAACTAGCTACTTTGATTGGTTTGAGCTCAGAGAGATGATCTTCACACTGTTGAATTGTCTTTTCTAAGTTCTTGGTGGAAAAATACCTTTTCTTGGTCCTGCAGGGCAATCTACTTCATCACAAGAATGTGAATATATTTTCGAAACTACAACTCCTGTAAGTATTTGTGTAGCTGAGTTTTACCATCTTACCTACTGGGATCTCCAAAAAGCACCTGTGTCTTAGTTTTCGTTGCCTTCATCCCACAAAACCAGGTCTACGGGGACTTGCAGGTCTCCTCTCCTCTTTGGGCGTCTCAGCACATCCAGAACTCCTCCCTGTTCCTCCCCTGGGAAGCGCACTTTGTTTTCATGCCTTACTTGCAAGAAACGCTGCTGCTGCTGCATTCCTGACTCCACTGCAAGCTCAAGTGTGACATTCACTGGCAGATTCCTTTCCTGGAGACTGACTCCAGCCACAGCTGCAGCTGGAATGCAGCTGGTGACCCACCCTCCATCTCTGCACAGGCAACGCTCCCCCCAGGCACAGGGAGGGGAATTTTCTGCACAGAAAAGAGTCAAAGAAATTGATGTTTTAATTAGTAGGCATTCACCAGACAGGCTTTTAATCTAAATATTCTCCTTTTGTTCTCCCATCTTCTTTCTTACTAAGGCATTCTGGAATTGCGCTGTTGGACTGTTTAACAGGCCTGCTCTCACGGCAGATGGATTTACACCGTGTTTCTTCCCTAGATCATCCTGCAGGTAAAGCTCCTGTTTTAGAAAATGCAGAACTCTACAGGCAGGGCTCTGCTGGATCACTGCACCCCACTGAACAAGTGTTGTCAATGTCCAAGGAAGAACTGGCATCTTGCCCTCCAGGTATAAACTGGGTTGAGGAGCTGGTGTCAGGCAGGTGGGCTGCTACCAGGTAGAGAAATCAGCAGAACGGTTCTGGGAACCCCACCTGGGGACAGAAGAGTCACTAATCTAGAGTATAAAACCAGGTTTAATATTTCTAGGGGGCCAATATCAAGTCACTGATCTGGGGTACATTTTTGTGTTAACGGGGCAAACCTCAGCCTTGCCCTCAGACTTGGGGCATTCTCCTTTTGTGAGTTTGTTTGTTGACTCCACTGGACAAACATCAACTTAATGCTTTTTCACAGAATCCCTGACTGGTTGGAAAGGGACCTTAAAGACCACTCATTCCACCCCCCCTGCCACCAAAACATTAAGTCCTACCCTTCTTTAACACGGACGAGGTACAAGTGTTTGCAAAGCTCTTCAGTGACACACGTGAAACCAGCCTGGTCCAGGCCAAAACTAACCCAGGAAGACCTCATGGAATGACAGGGGATGGTTCTCCCTGAATACGAGCACAGAGAATTAATTTTCTAGCTCTGCAGCAGACGACATGCAAAGCATCCAGTTTCTCCCAGACAGAAATCTCTGAATATTTGGCCTCCCGCCGAAAATCACTCTGGCAGACGACTTAAACCACAAAACCAAGAGGCAGAACACGCAATTCCTTTTCTCTTTTATTGCTCCTGCCAATGTGACCACCTTTACGCAGGCACATCGCTTTCCTACATTAAACACTGTTTCATTAATCCGGAAGCAACGTTTTTTTTGCCCTCTACCCCCTCCTAAAGTTATCCAATTAACACACACTTATCCTTTTAAGAAGTTCCCACGTTTTCTCTTTAACTTTTTTTTTTGTTTGTTTGTTTGTTTTGTTTCTCAGATCTGTGTAAAGGTTACTTGGCAAGATTACATGCATATGACGTTAAATGGAGACCAACCCACCACTAAAAGGTAATGCACATAGAACATAATACAGTACTTTGACATCATTTCAAATAAATACCCACATACAAATGTAGTAATTTTAAATGCAACAATATTTCTTATGAACCAATACTGTAACAGAAGATGGAAATATATAAAGCCCCCACATCTAGGAATAATAATAATGCTCTTTCCAGCAAACAGAAATCTCTTCCAGGCCCTCAATATCGGTTCAATTTGACCTTTTTTTTTAAGTTTTTTTTTTCTTTTTTGAGAGGAGCGGGAGAACTGCGTCCCCCCCCACTACCTCCAGCAAAGTACCAATTGAATCACTCCCCCAGGAGCCTCAACGAGCCCGCTGGCAGGGCTGGTTGACGCTCTTCCCAACCGTTTCTGTTTGCTGAAGTCACACCTGGGTACAAACATGCACGAGGAGATGTGGATGTGCCGCGCCCACACCCGCACGGGGCCGGCCAACACCGGCCCACCCGGCTCCCCACCCGCAGTCGGGCTCCTTTAGCTTCGTGGTTTTGTTTTTTTTTGTTTGTTTGTTTGTTTGCTTGCTTGTTTTGTTTGCTTTCTCTACACCCCTGAATTTGCACGATGAAATATCATTGACTAACAGAATTTTTTACAATTCCTTGAATATATAATCTCTCTAAGCACGACTACCGTTAAAAATGTGCGAAAGGGGAGGTCACTTTGCACTTATTGCTCCACATCTTTGAACAAATCCCAAAAAAACCCAGCCGTTTCGTTCCTCCTAAGTGACAGGACTTGGCCTAAACGCTACTCTAAGAGTCTCCCTTCAAATGATCAAAGGCACTACTGGCAATAATGAGTGACAGAAAGGCGCTGATAGATAACACCCTATCATTGACCACTTTAGAATTTTTCTCTCTAAATGTACCACAATTTGGCACAATAAAATGAAAAAGTAACAAAACAATTCCAATTTGGAATTTCACTGGTATAGTTGTATAAAATTCTGTTAATCAATAATACTTCGGCTTCCTAAAACCCAGGAATTCTGGAATTTATAGGTAATACTACTTATTTAATATTTTTCAAGTGCCTATTACTGTTTTAACCAGAGCAAAGTCAAGTTTTCTTCTTGTTACATTGAACTATTCCTAAGAATAATAATACAATATGAAAAAAACCCCAGAATTTGAATACCCTGGATTTCTTAATGAACATGGCAGTTAAAAAAAAAATCAGTAATTTAAACATATAAAGCTTAACATTTTATAATAATAAAAAAAGATGCTGAAGCACAGCACATAGTTTAGCAGAGCTCCTGTTTTTTTTTTTGTTGAAACTCTTTTCTAATCACAATCTAGAGCCCCCCCAAAAATCTCTGCCACATGCTGATATATAATTCATAAATCACAAGTTCCAAATTGGAGAGAGAGAGACTATGAGCACAAACCACTGCATTTATATAAACTCTTCTACATAAGGAATTAAAGAAGCTAAAGAAAAAAAAAAATTATCAAAAGTGCACAGGTTTAACAATCAGGTAAAAAAAAAATGAGCATCTGCAATGAAATAAATTTCCCCCGTCCGACATTTCTAGGAGAGCACACACTAACACGGTGAGCGTTACATTTGAAGGAGGTTTCTTCAGCACTTGTAAGGTTTCTTACTGCAGCAGCACTTATTAAGTAAAGCTTGTTTTGTTTTGTTTTGTTTTGTTTTCATAGCTTCAGGCAGAAAGGGAAGGGTTCAGGTAGTATGTGGGAAAAGGTGTTTTCAAAAGTTAGGGTCGGGTCAGTGGTTTCCACTCTGCAATGGGCCAACCACTTTGAACCAGAGTGAGGAAGGCTAAGAAATGCTGTTGCACTGTTGGAAAGGCCTTCTCCAGGGACTACTCTACAGCTGAAAAATGGAAAAATAAAATAGCATTAGGAAAAAAAAGAGAATCAAATAATAAAAAAAAAATTAATCAGTGTTTATTTCTCACTTCAAAGAACTGAAAACTTAAGCCCATGTGCAGGTTAGTTGGCTGACGGTGTGTTAGCTGGCTGGGGGAGCAGCAGCCAGGCCACCTTCCCAGCTGGGGGAACAAGGCTCTGTGGGTTCAGCCTGGAAGCAACAGCTTTGCAGAAAGAAGGGTTCTTACAAGTACTGAATAAAGCTTTGCTGTTCAAGCACGAGTTAACAGCCATGGGTGCACAGGAAATGTTTTCAGTGAAGCTTTAGGTTCTCCAGAAACATGCAGGTCAGTGTGGCATGCAGGCCTACGCAGAGAACCATCCAGAAGAGCCTGCTCGCAGAGGTAGGTGATGATGGCTTAAGGATTTTTCCATGCTTTATCCCAACCCGTTAAGGACTGATAGGAAAGACTTACACAGCAAATGAATGTCTCAAAAGAAGAAGAAGAAAAAAATCTTAATCAAGAATTAAAAGACTCAGTCTTAAATATCCTCTAAAATTACAAACAGCAGGATCGAGTCACTTTCCGCTGTTCTTTGTTTTCTGACAGGATGAACCATGAGGGTGACAGACTCGAAAAGCAGTCAGGCTGGCTTTTGGGGGTTTTAAAAGATAGGTGTTTGGGCTAACAGCAAAACTGTTCATACTTGGATCTGAAATAATGAGCCAAGCCTGACAGCAATAGTCACCTGCCTGGTAACACCGAAATCTTTACAGAAAATTCCAGATAATTTGAAAAAAAAAACCAAACAAAAACAAACCCTAACAATGCATTCAATTATGCAGCCAGTTTATCCTTTTGCCATTAGCATTTTGCAAAAATACTGTCATTAGAGACATGGAAGCAGTGAGAACTGTGTTAAAGCTCCCTACCACAGCGGGAGCAGAACTGTGTCTGTCGGAGCAGAGGAGGTTAGCACTCAAACACCTGCTGTCACCAAGTATTTTAAAATTGTACTTAATGCAGGAAGGAGAAGAATAAAGGCCTTTTGGAAGATTGTGCAGCAAAGAAGAGAAAAGCAGGATTGAAAATCGTAAAAGATGCCTCTTCTAAAATATCAAACCTGCTATTTAGCAATATTAAAGCTCAAATTCAGGAGAATTCAGCGTTTTCTAAAAAAAGTAATAACAGACACATAGGGCCTAGTTTCTAAACCCAGAATTGCAGTTTGTTTAAACTTCCCAAGCAGTGATGTTTGAGCAACACATCAGAATTGAATCGCTTGGGTTGTTTTTTTTTTTTTATTTTCCTCCTCTCCATATCAATAAATGCAATCCTGGCTCTGGGCCGTGGCATTCTCACGGTTCCCAGCTTTGTAGCCAAGTTCCATTTGTTCAAAGTCTCATTGTACGAATTTAGAAGACTTCCCCACCCCACCCCAACACCCCTTAAAAATATCTGGGAAGCCAAAATCCCACGTGGATTTTTTTTTTTTTTTCCCCTCCTCAAGTGGGAAAACCAGCTGTGCTGTTCATTACCTCCTGTTAGCACTGGGATATCTCCTGACTAGGCAGAGGCAGCGCGGGAGCAGGGGCTGAGCATCTGCAGGGCCGGGGCAGGGGAGCAGAACCACAGCAGAGGGTCAGAACGGCCCCGGGGACCGCGTTTTAGTAACGCTACAGGCGTACAAAAGTCTTGGAAACGGAGTACAAAATGGACAGGGCTTTACATTGAAATCAAAGTCTGAGGCGAGGCACTTGGAACACTGCGGGTTAAACAAAGATCTGTGCCTTGCAGGGCGCTCCAAGAATTTTCCACAATTTTAGAAGCAACTTTTTCAATCTTTTTTTTTTTTTTTTGTTTGTTTGTTTTGTTTTTTTTTTTTTTCTTCTTGTGTAGGCACCAATTATGAAGTACACTTTTAGACTACCACACTTCTTGCAATTAAGTGGCTAAAAAGGCCCCTTAACAGCTCAATAGCAGAGGAAGGTTTGTTTGTTTTTAAAGATTAATATGGACGCTAAGCTACTTCATAAATCATTATTAGCAGGATGATCTGGTTCAATTTCCCGTGCCTCTAATGTAGAGCCCTGTGAAACACATGCTTGCATATGGAATGCAATTATCTTCTGCGTACTTTAAAAAAAACCCCAAACGATCAGAGCTCTGAAACGCTACCTATTTAGGTTAATACTGAAAGCTGTTTGTGACCAACAATGCTAGACCATAGTCACATCAATTCTACACAGACATCTTGTGTGGCTACAGTGACGCCTCAAACAGGTTCTTTCCAAAGTGTTATGCTTGCAAAGAGCAACACGAAACCACAAAGGTCCTTTCAGGACGTAATTTCTTCAAGTGGAACTGTGTACCAGGTAGGATCCCAAATCTTAAAACATTTTAAGTTTTATTATCAGGTGGGGAAAATATTGCATATTTTTAATATAAATGTGCAAGTTTTCTTCTGGTTATCCCTCCGAAGAGAGGGAAAACAGGGCGTAAATAATGTACCCTACCAAGTGTTTTTCTAGCTTTTATAGCCTATAAAAGCTTTAGGACTTTGGTCAGTGGTGATACAACGGCAAGTTGTACCAACATCTGCCACACCAGGCAAATTGTTTGATTCCAGTCTCCAAATACTCTCCAATTTTGATGTTTGCTTTTCACCACTTCGTAAGCCACAATAACAAGGAAGGTTTTCTGTTTGTTTCTGCCTGTGAAAGCATTTACTGAAGTATGCTGCAACCCTGGAGAAAGGATCACATTTGTGCTATACAAACTACAACTGGCAACACCAGGTATGCTCTATCGGGTGTACCCTCAACACTTACCATAAACAGCAAAACCCAGACGTGTTAATTGTGGAAAAAGCTAATTCCTTTCCACTATTAACTTGTTAATAGCATCCCCATACTTATGCATTAGTTACAGTTAAGAACACCATAATACAATCTGTATTACCTGGTTCCACAACATACTAGTACAAGTCAACTCACTGCGACATTAGATAGTGGGGATTTATTTACGCTGACAGTTACAGCATAAAATAAGATGCAGAATACGATTTTTTAAAATTTTTTGTTCCCCCCCCTAGACACCTGTCCTAGTCACAATAGATTTTATATTTCTCGCTACAGAACACCTGGTTGTTGAGCACAGACCCCTCGGGCCTGTCCCCGCAGGACCGAACGTGACTTACGCCGGGGTTACTGCCCTTGGCTTTGGAGGCAGATTTTGTGCGCACCCTTTTGGACTGCTCGTGGTCCAGCTCCAGGTGCTCCAGGCGCTGGGTCAAGGCCAGTTTCTGCTGGATGGCCATCCGGAGCAAGGAGTTCAGAGTCTTCTTCTCGTCCTCGGCGGCCGCGAGCTGCCGCTGCATTTCGTCCAGCTGTGTGACGTACTCGTCACATCTGCAACGAGACACATGGCCCTTTAGCAACTGTGAGCCACCAACCCCGCTGTGCCCGGCCTGTGCCAGCCCTGCAGCCACCTGCACGCACACCCCTGGATGGCAACTTCACCAGACCTGCAGGAAAACACATCTCCATCGGGGTTCTGAAAATCCCCCGCTCCGCACTCGGCGTGCTCTCAGGACGGAGTATCATTCACAGCCTCCCTGGAGGGTGGAAGTGGAGCCTGGTGTGCCTGAAGGGCAGTGAGATGTCCTCTCACAGCGAGTACAACCCAGGCAGTCACGGTACTGTTGTCTCTGCTTACAGAGACCGCAGTGGTTCCAAGCTTCGGGCCGTAGAGGGTCTGAAGGGAGTGCTGTGAAATGGCCAGTGCTAAAATGGCCACCAACACCAGCTGATGAGCACCTGAACTGGGCCATTCCTTATTTACAGAGTCCAAACGACAGATCTCCAGTGGTGGCTGAACAGCAACTGCTAAAGACAAGCATCTTTCAGAATTCTACTTCAACCAGCTCTGATTCCTAATGCAAGGATTCTATAAATAGTGGGTGTTTTCTCGGTAACAAGTGGTCTTTATATAATTTGTTTTCACCACTGAAATCTATTTTAAAACAATTAAAGGAACTGAGTGTTACTGGGAAGGCTGTGGTGAAGCTGCATGAATGCCCCAAGCTGTTCTATCTACAGTCATTGTCACTGAGCCTGGAAGCTGCTTAACTTGCACCACTAAGAACTTAAAAAATTACTGTCTTTACATGTAGATGCATACTTACTGCACAGAGGCACTTATGCATATGGGTAGAGAAATAAATATTCATAGGTACCAGCTGGAATTTACAATGGCCCTTTACAACTTCTTCATAAAACCAAAAGCATCAGTGGAGAAGTTCCTTTTAATATTGAAATGGAAGAGCCCCTGACTTTAAGGGATATTTATCGTCATTAAGTAACATAAAGCAGACTGGAAAAAAAACCCCATCCCATTGATATGCAGATTCATCAGCTGTGCTCATACTGTCAAGCCTCAAATTCTGCTCTCCCTGACTAAATAGCAGGATTAAGCCTATATTCCTAATTATATTTGCTTGGGAAGAAAAAAAAAGAAAAAGAAAAAAAAAAAAACAGAATTTTATTTTTGAATACATATGGAGATTAACCAGTAGCCTAGAAATATCCACACAAAACTGCATGAACTATAAGTGTGCTGCAGCTTCGGAGACCAAGAGGTTCTGGTGAGTTTGGGACCCCCATAAGCATGGGAATCTGTCCTCTCACATCTCTGGGCTGGAGCTCTCACAGCTTCTCCCACACTGTGCAGCCCAGAGGAAAACCAGCTGAGTGGTTTCCCCCCAACTTTCAAACACACTCGTGACATTGGAGGTGAAAAGCCAAGTCTGGTTGTATCAGAAGTGACCTTTTTCTACCCACACCTTGAATCTGGTTCCTTCCAAGCTCCACTGCTGCAAACCAGTGGAATGTCCAGACAGTGTTACCGATTCCTTGAGGAAGGGAATGCGATTGCTGCAGGAAAATATAATCTAGTACCAGAGTGGGCTGTGCCTGCTCCCCTTATTTCACGCTCACTATTACCCTCCCAAAAGATCTGGGCAAGGGGAAATTATCAGGAGGTTTTTGCTCCCCTTTTCCAGCTCCTTTCTTATGAATCAAAACATATCCCCTTTTTTTTGCACAGACAGGAAAGTTAACGCAGCCCTAAAACGCTCAGCTCAGCTGAGGCAGTGTCAGAACTGCTCCTGTCTGTTGATTTGATTTGAACCAGAGAGGTGCTAATCCAAGCCAGCCATGGCAAGGGGGGCAGATCTCTTCCCCCCACCCCATTTAGAACAGGAGATGATGAAGAGATAACAAAACCACGGCAGTGGAGCAGGGCAGGGACTGCCCACACGGTCTTGCTCGTGTTCTGGTATCACTCCTGCCTCTTCATCAAGCATAGCCAGTTGTGCCAAAGCCAGTGGCCGACTGGTGGCACAGGCAGATGCCTGACAGGGTCTAGAAGGCAATGAAGTGTTTCCTATGTGAGCCAAGCTATAATTAAAGCCAGGATTTTGACTCCAAAAGATTACTGTAGCAAGTCATTATCTCATCAAGCTTCCCGTTAGTACAAAGATTTACAACATCAAATGACTGTGCCCAGAAATTACAAGGTATTCACTATTTCAAATACCTAAATTAGCTTTTGGGTTTTTTTTTCCCCCTTTGTTTTCCATAGAATTATATTCAGGGAGTTTTTACTTCCTTTCCAGCACAAGGGAGGTGTTATCAGTAGCAGCTGCAGTTTTTTACTGTACCTGAGCAACTCTTCTCACCTACATAGGAGGGGGCTGGGGAGAGGCAGGGGTGTTAACTACTCTGCCCACACACTGCCCTGTATCCTGAAGCCAGTTTCCCGATCTTTAAGCCAGAAGGAATCACACAGCCTCACAACCCAAACCCTGTCCTGGTGCAAGCCTGGCTGTCCAGGGTCAGCGAACACCACTGTGCCAAGCACAGCAATTCTTCCCTGCAACAAAGGGCAGAGGAGTTCCCTACAAGCGGCTGCAGAAGCTGCACGCAGAGGTGGACTGGGATCTGCCCCACTTCCTTCCTTCCTTCCTTCCTGCTGCTTGCTGACTCCCAGTTTAATTTTCCTAACACCCCCCATCCCCAAACCCCAACAATGCAGCCTCCCTAAGCATCTAGGACAGCACAGGCTCTGGCACTGCTTTAGCTCTGGCAGCAGCAGCTCTGGCAGCACATCTTTGTGCTCTGGGTGTGTGTATTTTCAGTGCTCTGCAGACAGAACAATAAAGGCTCTTTCCCTTCTGCAGTTCCATGTGCCACCTGCTAAGCTACTTCCCTGCTGTACATCCGATAAAGCCAGAACAGGAGATGTCTTTGTTTTAAGAACACCTTTGAAAGAAAATAATTAAGCTTTCATGCTTTTAGGATGGATACAAAATTAGCATAAGCCTGTTGTACTTTCACACATTCACAGCTTTAAGTGGATAGTGAACACAAGGCTTTGATGTAGCCCATTTTCTCACTGCTGGCAATTAACAACAACAACAATAAAAAAAAGAAGCTTAAGGAAACTTCAAATAGATTTTTAAAACCACCATCGGCTAAAACAAAAATCTACAAAGAGGAAATAAATACCCTAAGTGTTAAATGCGACGATTAGAAATTAAATACTCTAAAACTCTCTCTGAAGCCAAATTATTGAAAAACCTAACAATGGCTTATGGCATTTTCCAAAGCTCCACACCAGTGCTTCCCACAAACACCGGTTGTGCCTTATTCTACAGACCAGTTTATGGAAGCTTTAGCATGTACTGGTTTTAGTACCATTTACAGCTAAATTCACCAGTAAATCAAGGTCTGGTGCAGGGGGGGGGGGGAAAGGTGATGTAACCAAATGCACCCGGGCATAATCATACTTTTCCCTCTCCCCTGCAATCAATGAGAACCATGTGACAACTTCCAAGGAAGCAAGACAGATGTGACTGAAGGAGGAATCAGAGAGAAGCATCAACTTCTCCCACCTTGAGAGATCAGACTGTCAACCCACATAAGAAATTCAAATGTGGAGGATTAACATCACAATTTCTCAGCTTTATTAAAAGCTGGGAAATGTACTAGCAAAGACACAGCCAAAACGATATGTAAATGAGCACTGACTGCGTTCATCTGTAAGAGATCAGCCACATGCTGCTTCTAACTCTTGATATTAGATATTAATATTAAAGGCTGATTTTTAACACCTTCTCCCCACCTTCCCCTTAACCCAACCCCTGTTGAAAACCAGCTCATCTGCAGAGAGAGAGAGAGAGATAATCTGTGCTCCCAGAGGAACACAGGGAGGAGGGTTACGACAGCAATAACGCGACAGAAGCTCCTTTCACAGGGAGCTCTGCCTCCTGGGGCACATGGGGTGCACCAGAGATGGGCTCCTCAGCACCCAGGGCACATCTGGAGCCAGCCTGTACACCATTTGGATGTTTCAGTGGAAGAACAGAAGGGAGTGACAGCAGAAGACGGGCCTGTCTTCAGAAACCCGATCATCTCTACGATCCCGCACAATCTGCCCGAGCCGTCTCCTCTGGGGGAACTCACAGTGGCAGAAGCTCAACCATGTCTGGGAGAGCATCTCCAAGTCTCTGTAAACACCTGTGTTATCTCCACACAGAAATTCTACTCCTCAGAACACACAGAGAATAAACAACATATGGTTTCCCACATTAATATTCTCCAGGCCTTGGTATTCCTAGGTGCAGTGCCACTGGAATGAATCTACTCCTGCTTTCGATCCTCTCCTCACAGCACCCCAGGCAGATTTAGGCAGTTTACAGTTACAGATAAGCAACTTCAAGGCAATACATATGGAAACCTTTAGCCAGTTGCAAATTTGTGATTACTTCCTCAATACCTTGCACCAAAAAAACCCCTCACCTGATTTGTATTATTTTAAAGAAATAAAACCCGTGGCCTTTATTTGTGTAATTTACTGCGATTTTCACTATGAATGGAGAGGGTTTATATCCAGCTGTAGTTTTCTAGAACCTTCATAATCAGCCATGTGCAATCAAAGTCTGTTAGTAAAAGCTAACAGAGGAGGTAATCAGACCACAAATCTCTCCTGTAGTTCGAAACATAGGGGAAGAATTTACCTTCTGCACTGAGAAGAGCAACCAGCCCCTCAGTGCAGGACACTACAGCTCTTCCTAATTTCTACCAGTAAAAACTCTCAAGGAGAGATGATAAACTTCTACAGCAAAGTTGCTCCTCCTGGAATTCAGAAGAAAATGCCTTTCTCTTTTACATTTAAAGGTAACAGTCCCATGCCACTGGATTAGAAGTGTAAAGCTATCACACAGGGCAGAACATTTTTCCCAGCTCTCCACTGAAGGAGTGGCAGGGGGTGGAGGATCTAATCCCAAACTCTTCATCTCTCTGAATGAATGCCTTTGTCCTGCCTGGCTATCTCCTTGATATCACATGGGTGCAGGCAGCCCAGACCTTTTTTGTCTCCAGACACCATTCAGCACTTCTAGATCTAGCACCAGAAATAGGAGGCAAGTGCCGTCCCTCCCGTCTGGGAATCCCATTCTGGAAATTTTTGAAGTCACATTTTCTCTGTCTGGCTCCTCTGACCATTTATCCTATGGGATATTTTTAGAAAAGCTGAATGCTTTACCATGTGGAGTTCACTGCAAAGACCCTTTAGCTGTAACTCTCAGTCCTGTTCTCCACATGAATCTCAGCTCCTCTGTATTCTGCAGGCCTTTGATGTCCACAAACACAAGAACATTTTTCCCAAATGCTTTGAATACTTGGAAAACTGACAGGAGTGTGATTGCAGGCTAATGTGTGTGTTCATCTGACACACCTTTTCTCTACTAGAGAACCCCTGCTAGCTGCCAGTTCCATATGTTGTAACCATGATTTTGTTTCTCTATCAAAAAGCACTATCTTGTCATTTTAATCTCTTGTTACATGCTCTCAGTTTTCCCAGTATGTTCTGACAGTTGCCACTTGTCCCCTTGCTGGCTCGTGGCAGTTTGTCTCTCCCTTTATTTACTGTTTATGAAACACTGGAACGTGGGGATGGCCATTAATTGCAGCTGGGCACACCTGCTTTCTGCTTTCCAAAGCCTTCTGCTCTGCTAGAAGGCCTTTATTTTACTTTAGAATAAAGGTTTTTATTTCTTTATTTTAGAAGAAGGAGAAGTGTCCTGTTCTCTTTTATACAAAACAAACCTCACGCTGAAATTCCAAGTCAGATTTTTTTTCTCATCTGTTTTGCCTCAGTATTTTTTCCCCTGTAATCAATTTTAAGATACCTGAGGTCAGATTTGCCTGTAAGGTTGAAGAACAAATTGTGTACAGGCAACCCAGAAACATATCTTGACCTACAAGACACGGAAATCATCCTTCCCTCCTACCCTAAATTTTAGAAAACTGGATATATTCACTTCAACTTCCCTCAAAGCACTTGGGAGCAGCTCTTTGTCTAGAAAAGAAAAGAATCAGTCTTTCTTCTGACGATATTTTAAAGGAGGATGAATTAATTTATGTTAAATTTGCCACTTACCCTCCTGCTCACACTTTAGTAAGGATCTATTTCCTCCTGTGTTAAATTTTAGGCACCCAGTGCTGTCTGGGGTGCTGCAGCAGTCCCTCAGTGCTGGGAGCTGTTAATCTGTGCTGTGCAAGCCTTCCCTTGTCTCCAGCAGAGGTCTTATTGTATTTCCATCACTTATTAAAAATAGCTGGTAGTATTGTCAAATTAGTGGGATTAACCTAGTTTAAAAAGGAAATTAGGTCAGTTACTATATTTATGCCCAGCTTCCAACTCTCATGTATTGTTACAGCTCTCTTACATCCTACAAAAGGGGAGTTTTCCTGTGGGAAATACACATTTTTCTTTGTTTCACACTCGAACACAACAGCAAAGGAAAAGTGGAGGGGTAAAGGCTCCATCACTCCTTATCAGTCTCTGCTGGTACAAACTCTTGGCTGTTATAAGAGGTGCTCCATTAGGAGGCTGCTTGTGACAGTGAAGAATTAGGCTGTTACATTCCTATGATACTTGAAACACACCTAAAAATCACACTCCAAACCAGTTTTTGAGCTTATCTCCACTAAAGCACCTGGGAACACCCCTTCCAAACCCACCTCAGTTGGATGAAACAGCCACTGAGAGGAATGCACTTGGCCAAACACCAAGCTACTTGTGCTCCCTGACCGGGGACCAGGAGGGGAAAGGGTGACAACACCCTACAGTACAAGGTCATAAATTCAGAAGTTGTTCATTTAGGCAGGGGAGTCTGTTGTGCATCTCCAAACAGAGCTCTCTCTTCCTCTATTCACCCACAGCTCCCTGGGAGAGCACACCAGGACACAGCTCCTGAGTCTGTTCCTTTCACAAAAACTTCTCTTCTGCCTCCCATTTCCCCATGCCAAGGAATCCTTGTTACTGTCTTCCCAGTGAAAGGGCAAGACTGACTTCTAGGATAATACCCCAAGAGAAAGGCAGAGAGAGAATTACCCCTCTGGCACTTCTCTGAGAATTCTTCCTCTCCAAACCAGTTCACGACCACCCTCTCATACTGAGGCAGGAAAAAAAAAAATCAACACACTGCACTAATGTGGAAGTTAGCCAGCTGGCTATATCTGCATCTAGGAAAAATAACTGGAAGTTAACTGCATGCTTTTTCTTTTTCCCTCCCAGCTTCAGGCTGATCTACAGCTAAAAAAGAGATTGCAATTTCTGCATATTAATTACACTCCAGAAAAGGAGAGAGAGAAGGGAAAGAAAGTAGGACAAATCCAGACTGTGCAGGCCATTCCTTTCCCTGGCAGAACGAGCTGCCACAGTTCAACCTTTAGCATTCCTTGGTATCCATTTCCCTTTCCATGATTACTCCATGCACAGATACTGCTGAGAAAGGCAGAATCTCAAGGAAGCCAAAGATTACTCAGGCAACATGAGAGCTCCTGCAGAAGCACCCCAAAAAATGACTGTACAGAGACGCCTCAGGAATCCTCATCTGCATGCTCATGATTCCTTACCATGGTGCTCCTTAGCAGATGGCAGAGAAAACCTTTTGTGGCTTTTTTTGTTTTGTTTAGTTTTTTCAAAGTGTCCAGAGGGGACAGAGAAGGAACCAGCACTGAGCACATACAGAGTCCCCCATCCCTGTGGCTTGGCTTAAAAGGAGGTGTCTCGGTTACACTGAACAGCATCCTCAGGCAATGCCAGGAATACGCTTAGGGGTGTGCCTGTGAATCCCACTGAGCTGAAACCGCCCATTTTTAGATAAAGGTTTCCCTTTTCCTGTTTCCCAGGAGACCATCTCTGCACGGGAGCAGCAAACTGAGCGCTCCTGAGCTGTGGAGCAGACCCAGGATGTGGAGCATGGTATTGCCTCAACACTCCCCCAGAAGAATTCTGGGTGCAAGAAGAAGGGATCAGTGACAGCAGCATTTATCACTGCTCCAGCACATGCCCTCTTCTACCATGCCTGCAGTGAGAGGGCAAGAGCAAATGGCCTTAAGCTGAGACAGGGGAGATTTACGTTAGATATAAGAAAAAAAAAAGTCACTGTTGCTGTGGCCAGGCACAGGGATAGGTTGCCCAGGGAGGTGGTGAAGTCGTGTTTAAGAGACATCTGGATCTGGCACCAGGTGATAAGGTTTGGTAGCTACAGTGGCGGTGCTGGGTGAAGGGTTGGACTTCATGATCTTCAAGGTTTCTTCCAGCCTTGATGACTCTATGATTCTATGTGTGAGCAGGGGTTTATGTCTGTTAACACCACAAAGCTTTACTAGGCAGCAGCAGCAGCAGCAGCAAGCTCCAAAGCCATAAGCAACCAAATCAACTCACACAGGTCAATGAAATGACAGACGCCAGCTGCAGGACGGACAACTTGACAATAATATGTTTGCAACATCTTTCCTTTTCCCTAGGTCGTTAAGGTCAAGCAGAGTCCCATTTTCAGAGCCTAATAAACGCTTATTTTGCACTGTTAAATGTCACTCCTCCTCAGAGCTAATGGCTTCGAGAGCCACTGATAATCTCTCACTCAAATTCAGTAAATATCACCGCAACTGCTTGACGTTTTGTAGCAGCACGTTACATCCCTGCCTGTTCCTCATCGACAGGAGCATGTCACACGCACACACACACAGAGCAAACACGGAGCTGGGAAAAGGCTCCCACCCCTCCACTCCCCACAGGGGTGGCTGGGGAGGATGTTCAGCTCCTCCCCACACCAGCAAGGACTGACATTTTGCACAGTCCACACGTTTTGTTTTTTTTTACCTTGTAGCAAACATTGCTCTGAGGGAGGAGAAGGTGGCGGCGTCTTCTTTCAGAGCCTTCAGCTCGTTCCGCAGCTTCATCATGGTCTCTGTCACCATCGCTTTCTCATTCTCATACTTGCTTTTTAAGTTGGCAAGGGCTACCTCTGCAGTCTGTTGGTTACCAGGAAGAATGGAAACGTCACATTTAATGAAGCTCCTCACCAAATGGCTGGCTAAGAGATTTCTAACCACTACTCACACAATGAAGCATTTACTTTGCACTGGAATGTTAAACTTGCCGTCAACTTTCTTACACAGATAAAATAAAACTTCATTTCTGGACATTTGGAACAGACACAGGAGTCTCCTACTCCCATTAACCATGCAGCAACATCGAGGATGTTACAGAATACACAAGTAGTGACACCTCCAAATACTAAAATAAAACTTTATAAAATACTTCAACACAAAGGAATGAAAAAGTCTGTTTAGTATCTTGATATTTAAATGCATTTGTCAGACGCACAGCTCTCTAACCCTTATAGCATTCTGCCTATCTTACATGTGGGACACCCTTATTAAAATGTGCAAAAGAAAACTTAATGCATCATTCTTAAACAACATTGTACCTTTTTTTTTTTTTTTTAAAGACAACTTCAATTTACATTGCTTTAGCTGTAGAGGAGATGACAAGGCATGTCACACGGCGTTTTAGTGGCAGTTATTTTCATCTACTACACTGCTAATGTGTGTTGAGTGTCACAGACCAATCTCCCAAGACTAATTTTATCTTTCACCCATTACTTTGACCATGTTCTTATACTGCATCCTCATCTTGGAAGGCTCTCTTCTATTCTGCAGTTCAAGAGAGGAGAGTACTTAAGTTTCAGAACTCTTCAAGGGTAACTACTCGAATTCTTTCAAGTGAAAAATAAGATTTACCTCTTCATTTTAGGTGTCTCACATTAAAAACAAGCTGATCTAATCCAGACAGACAACAGACTGAAGTCTCAATAAAGTCTCATGAGTATGTGACTGCTGAAGTCAGTTCTAGCCCCAGCTCTCAGCTTTACAGAGCTGGGTGCCTCCAATGAACAGCCCCCTTCAGCCTCAGACTAGACAAACATCAGCACCCCAAAGCCCCACAGAGCTGGGGGAATGGTAGTGTGACCTCAAAGATAAATTCCTTTGTCCTTCTGCCCCAATTGCCTGACCTTGTGACCTTCCCACCCGTACCACCTGGTTACCTGTTTGTTGGCCTTCAGCACGGTTCTCAGAGTCGCAATCTGCTCCCTCTTGGTGCTCAGCAGCGACTTCAGCTTCAGGATTTCTTCCATGAGGGCTTCCTTGTCCTTGTCCACCACGGGCCCAAGCTCTTGAGTGGCGACACGCTGCCTGGACAGCTCGGTGGTTCTGTCCACAGCAGCCTGCAGGTGTTTGATCTGGTCCCGAATGATGGCGATCAGGTTGTAAATGTTCATGGGTTCCTTCCGCGGGTCGGACACGGGGGACGGCAGAGACGACACCGGGGATGGGCTGCTGTCACCACTCCCGTTCTCTGCCTTTCCCAGCTCAATAGTTAACAGCCCTTTGGAAAGAAGAATGGGAGACCTTCTTCCCTTGGCCTCTGGGCTGCTGCGCCCACCTTTCCCTTCCTTGTAGTAGTCCAGCATCACCCTGTTCGGAGTTTCGTTGTTGCACATGCAGACGTGGTGGTACAAATTGGCCAGCTCCTCACTGAAGGTGACCAGTTCATCCTGGGCCACGCTCAGGCTGCCCTGTGTTTCCCCAGCAACATCACTGACTTTCTTCAGCTCCTTCTCCAGCCTGGCCACCTGCTCTCTGTCATGCCTACTGGACTTTTCCAGGGAGGTGATCTTTTCGGTGAGAGCCTGGTTCTCGGTCTCATATCTACTCTTCTCCTCCTCATATTTAGACTCACATTCTTTGTATTTGGCCTTCAAATTTTTGAGCTCTTCTTTTAGGTCAGTAGTTTCTGCCACGGCCACCTTGTACTTGCACTCCAGGATCTCTGGCCCGTTGATGTCGACCTCGTAATAGTCCCCATCCTCGTGGCTGTCTCGGTCCTTCTCGTTGTCGAGGGCAGACTGACGTTCCTTGCTGGCCTGCAGCTTCTTCATGGCGTTCAGGTTTTCAGTGAGCCTGCCAACCTTCTCGTGCTGCTCTGAGAGGGCCCCCCGTGTGTTTTCCAGCTGCTTCTGAGATTCCTGCAGCGTCGTTAACAAGTTCACCTTTTCTCTTTCCATCTGAAGAGCAGGAACACGGACATTTACATGAAGGGAACTGTACCACTTAAAAAGGGTTTTATTCTAACAGACAGCAACTTAGCCAAGGGTCCATATGGTTGCAGTGATCCAATCACTTGCACATTATGCAAAAGGCTATATAATGTGTTCTAAAATTATCTCAAGTACAGTGTTCACTGCCAACTCTTTCTCATTTCCTCTTTAAATAAATGCACATTTTTACACATTTATTCCCTAGCTGATGGTCTCATTGTAAAAACATCCTTTCAGCTAAAGACAAGATAAAGTTTATTATTACCAAACAAATATTACAAAACGTGCAGCTCGTCTGTGGGGAAAGCTTGGAACTTCATGAAAAGCTCAGAAATACCAAAACAACAAACATTTAACATCCTCTAATTCTAGATCAACCAAAGCCTTTGCAAACACAATAATGAACTCCATGGTGGCCACACGAGATACTGAAAAGCCCAAAATTATTACACCCCAAACAAACTCTAGGGGGCTATTCGGGAGCACGCCATTCTTTAGGGAAAAACCCATTTACCTGCACGAGCTGCTGCTTCAGCTTCTGGATTTCGGAAATGTTCAACTCACTCAGAAGATCTGAGACCAGACTGGGGGCTGGAGGGAAGCTTTCGTTCTTCTTGGGGGTCGAGGTGCTGTTCTTGCCGCCGCCGCCGCCGAGCTTGCTGAGGCAGTTCTGCTCAAACCCGTTCATCACCTCGTCGTTGTTGGGCTCCGTGGCTTCGTCGCTGAACTTCAGCCCATCCAAGGAGATGTTCAGGTGGCTGTTGTACATGGAGTCGTTGATGTTCATGTAGTGGGACAGCTCCTTGCGGAGGTTGTTCTTCTGCTCCCGCTCTGTCTTCAGCGTCTCCAAGGCCTCCTCCAGCTGGCGCTCCGAGATCTCCTTCAGGCGGATGGCATCCTCCAGCTGGCTGTTGAGAAACTCGGTTTCCTCTTCCAGCCTTTTGATTTCGTGTTTCAGGCCTTCAAACTCCACCTGGAGACACACAGATGGAGGGGGGAAAAATAAAAAAACCCACCTCTAATGGAAATGTCTGCCTGCCGGGCATTTTGCTTCTTGAATGTTTGATTTCACTCGAATACGGTGGAAATACAAAACTTTTGTAGTTTCTGGAGTCTGGTTTTGGCGCTTTGGCTGTGCCAAAAAACATGGCTCATGGAATTTACCTTCACAGAGACCATGGACTAAAATTACCCAGCAAATTGTCAAATGAGCTGATCTATTCCAGCTTAATTAGGACAGGTGGGAGATGCAGTGTGTGATACAGAGGCATCCCAAAACAGGCTTTCCTAGCACAGCATGCAAACATTTTCTCTGTTTAACTAACAAATTCCCTGGCCAACCTTCCCACAAAGCCAAGCTCCACATTCCCAAAACCCAGCATGGCAAAGCTACGCTTCTGACACTCTGTGCTGCACTGCCATTAGAACACACCACCGGGTTAAAACTGCGGTCAAGATTTGCTTTTATACACTCAAAATAAAATGTTTTATCATTTTTCTCATCATCCTTTCAGCACATCTTGGGAGGGCTACAGTTCAGACTCTACACTTCAGACTCACACTGATGAGTTTGATGACATGCTGGATGTTTTAACCTGTAAAACTGCATTTTTTTAAAATCTCTCTCTTGCCCTGAAATGATGAACACCAACGATTAATGTGAAATTCTGAATCACTTGGGGGAAGTAGGGAGGAAGAAAGCTTAAAGAGTATTTTTCCTTGCCCTGAAAGAAAGGAAATCATACCACATGATATATGACACTATTTATTTTTGCCAGTTGCTAAATGAATTTTAGATGCCAACACTGAACAATCTGGGAGTGCTGTACCACACCCAACTTACAAACCAAGAACCATCAAGCACGTTATGTTAATTCAGTGATGCAAGTTAAGCCTGGGAAAACTCGATGGCTGCTTCTAGTTATGTCAGCAGGATAATTAAAAGCTCATCAAATAAAGTTCTTCGAGGTAGAAAATGAAATAATCCATTGCCATGAAACAAATGAGCCCTTGATTCTGTATACAGCCACTGAGATCAAATATTTCAGATTGCAGTCCGTTTTCAGAGATTCCAGAACACAAACACAGCAGTCAGTAACTACCAGCAACTATCAGGACGGCATCTGAGGTCAGGTTTGGCTCAGCCCAGAATGGCAGCATCTCTGAATATGAATATTGTTCAGAAACACCCCCGTTTCCAGACACTGTACAAGAGGGAGGGTGGATGGATGGAGAGGATTGTAAAGAGACACTCAAAAACTGGTGGAGCAAAAGGTCTACACCAAGCAACAAAACAGAGTGGCAGAGACTTTGCTTTCATCACAGCGAGAGAAGGCAATGGAAGGACTTGGAGGTCAAAGTAGAGGCAATAAAGCATTACGACTTAAACATTTTGGGACAACTCTTGGAGCTAAAATATAGAACATACAGTCTCAAAAGTAGTACAACCATAAAGAAGTGGTTGGATGTTCAAATGAGACAGGAATTGCAACACAGGAATTAACTGGTGCTACCAAAGCAAACCTCCCTGGTTGAAAAACTTGCCTGATTTTGCTTCAGGACAGACACTTGTTTCTGGAGACAGATGTTTTCCTCTTCCAGCTCAGTGTAGTCTTGCAGCAAGCGTGCTTCTCGGAATTTGTATTCCTTAATATCATCTCGCAGACGGGCCCTTTGGATCTCCACGTTCTGGTTGACCTGGAAGAACAAACCAACCCCCAAAATGATGGTGATTTTGTCAGCTACAATTAAATTTCAAAATTTTACATCTTTCTTTACGTGCACTAATCAATTATATTCTACTGAAACAGAAACCCTTCCCCACGCCCCCTGAAATCACAGAAAGCTACACCATTTACGTATTTATGCATAATTACATGTTTTTTTTTTCTTCCTTCTCTTGACTCAGAAAAAGTCAAGAAACAAGCAGGGAAACCAGCATTCCCACCTGTGTCATCCCACTGGTTGCAAATGACAGGCAAAAGCTTTCCAGACTAGAAGTCAGTGTCCAAATCTGTTCCCCCTTTAACGAGAACAGCCTTTTCACCAGAGAAAAACAGATTCAGGTGACTCCAGATGTTCTTACTCGGACATGTACTTGCTGCTGCTCTTCAACAGGTATTTTCTTTGTGCCCAGAGCAATCATCTGAAAATGTGTTCTAAGGGATTCTTTTGGAGAGGAGCACTGAGTTAAAACTCAAATGAAATTCAAGATTTCAGGTAGGAAAAAACAGAAACTGTGGTTGACTTAGAAAATCTTCCCTCCCCTCAGCCCCAAGACTTATGCAAGATCTTAAAGAAAGGCTTAAAAGAAAAAAAAAAATAAATCACCATTGTTTCAAAATAGGTAAAAAGTCAAAGCCAATATGTTGGTGTAGTATGATCTTTGGATCTTTCATGAATAGACCACAGACCCCTGAATAAACTGAGCTGGCCCATATCCAGCTACGGGAACGGCTCACTGTACTTAGCTTTTATTTTTTTTCCAGTGTTATTTTCCTTCAAGCCACATCTTCAAACACCTCATTAAAACAAAGTGAAAAATTTGTTCTAAAGCACCAACAGAACTAGGTAGGCAAACAGGCACTACACTTGTTTACAGAGGAGGGATCCACACAAGTAACCACACAGGTACCAACAGGCACCCACAGCACACGGAGATAAGGGAATGTTGGCAGCAGGAGCCCGTGCCAAGACTTGAATCTGGCGTGTCCACAGGCACAGAGTCACCTGCGACTGTTCAGACCCATAAATTTAAATTACAGCTCCCTCACGTGCCATTTCAAGATTAGGCTATATAAACTTGCCCGCTTATTTTTAGCAACAGAGAGCAGAGACTGAGGAGCCAAAACTGCTGCAACCAGGCACTGACAGTACAGCAGGGCGAAGGATGAGCTGCTGTATCCCACATTCCACGCCTGAGGAAGTGCTGGCTCCACCTCTGCACGAACCCAGGGCCGCGGGGAAAGCTCGAGGCTCACGTGAGCTCACATCTTTATGTCTCCATAACAACTGCAATGGAGACCTCCAGCCAGATGAGCCATCCTGTTCAACAGGACTGCAAGAGGCTCCACCAAACAAATCATCACACTGTTTTCCCCCGTTCCCAAATAAGTGAGACACAAGGGAAGACCTCCCACAAAGCTACTGGCGAGCTTCTCCCCCCCACCATTCAGGCTGCTGTGCTCCTCTTCCTCTTTGGATGAGCTAATCTTTGCAGAGGTCAATGCCTGAAGGAACCTTTGGGAACCGTCTGGTGTAAAGAAAGAATGGTTTCTGTCCAGCCCTGCCTGTTTCATTCAAAGCAACAGCAAGAGCTCATTATTTAATGTGAGAGTATTGTTGTGCTTGTCTAGCACAAGAAAAATCATTCCATTTCCATGTGTGCAGGAAGGCCAGGTTTAAAAATAGCTCCCTTGTTTCCTGACCGGGGGAGATCTAACCCAGATTTATTGGCTGTTTAGCAAGCTGTGCATTCAATTTGCCCTCAGCATTCCCCTGTCAGATAAATGTGCATGCTTGCAGAGCTGCAAGGTTCAACTGGATGCCGTGTGACCCTGTATAACTGACCAAAAGGTGGGATTTTTCTGCAGGAAAGAGAAGCTAAAGATACCACACCCTTCCTTGATCAGATACAGAAGTGGGGAGTTTGAATGTTCCTTTGACCCTTGTGGCTTCAGTGGCTCAAGGGCATCTCTTCCTTCCTCCTCTGCCCTGAGCACCCCCTGGACACCCCCCAGGGGAGAAGAGGGGTTGGGACACATGGCAATGTCTGGCCAGGCTCTTGGCTGTACCAGGTCACCCCTCCACCCAAAGCAGATCACACAGTGCCAATAATATATCAAAGTGTTGTGTGGAGAACTCACAGCCATAAAATCCCACCGAGTGTTATTCTACCTGACAAACCCCTCAGCTTCCCAACCCAGAGAACATTCCCACCATGCAGAACCCTCCCATCCACCCTGCCTAAGAAAAGACTGTGATCTGTAAGAGATTTTGCCTGATCTAAAGGGTACAGACTGCCTGCAGCATTTCCACCCTCTCAGCTCTGCCTCAGAAGGTTCTGAGAGAGGCCCCTCTGAGTAGCACTGTTACTACAAAGAGCAGGAATTCCTTCAGGATCAAGTCTGAATCCACCCTTGCCTGCCTGTCAAAAACAACAACTACTGTCCTGCAACACTGCCAGAACCCTGCTTTTTCTAGGACGCTCCAGCATATAAAACTTATGTGTAATTTGACCCTGAGAATTATAATAATTGAGAGAAAAATCTCAGGTAGCTGATTCCTTCCCTTGCTTTGGGCACTGCACAGTGGCCTCCAGGTCACCAGCCAGAGGGTGATCTTGCAAGCCAACCTGTGCCACTAGCAGGGGTTCTGTTGCCCTGAACTTCACCAGCTCATGAGGTCAGTTCGAGTTCCCTGCTGTAGTAACACGCTCACACCTGATTTTACTGATCTGTCGTCATCGAAAGCCAAAGCTTAGTTTGCTGAAATTTACTAATTCTAGGATTAGATTTAATTCTTCTAAGTATATCTAGGTATGATCATTCCCTCGTGTTATTCACGGGAAGGAGTCACAAAAAAAGGATGCTGATGGTGGAATAAACACAGTGCAGTCAGACAGGACATCAACTCATATGTATATATTCTGTTGCCGTGGGGAGGAGAAAAATCATGGAATCATTTACATTGGACAAGATCCCTAAGATCATTATCACTAACAAAAAACTGCCAAGTCCACCAAAATAACCAGTTAAATCACCTCTTAGACATCTGAATTACAAGCTTACAAGTTGGTTTGGTTTTTTTTTCCCCCCCCTCTTGTTTTCTTATAGATACTAATCAAAGCACTAATATTTAAAAGAGAAAAAAACCCACAAACATTCCATTGGATCCAACTGTTTGTTACATCAGCAAAAGGTCTGGAAACCTGAACTTTCAGTACTGCAGTGAAGTTCACCTGCACAACACGGCAGGAATCAGTATTAAGCCTCGATACAACACATATGTCCTCTTATATAAGTCATTGCTTGCTCCCTGCTCAAACATTTTATCCCAACCAAAGCTGGCTCTCCCAACCCTTCCCTTGCCAATATTATTTTGTGTGAGAATGGAGGGTTAACACCTGGGCACACGTGGCAGTATCTACTTCTGTTTAAGCTCCCTGCTCCAGTGATGCTCTCCAACTGCAAGCTAAACCCCCAAGAGGGGGTTTAGCTTGCAGTTGGAGAGCATCACTGGAGGATAACCACACCTGACCCCCAGCCACAGGCTGTAGCTGCCCACCCAAGTGGGGCAATCTTTGCCCAGGAGCCTGCTGGGCACTAAAGTCGAGGTGTCTGGCACCGGTGCAGGCCACACAGGCAGCAGCAGTGTGATATCGTCACAGAAACAAACAGATCCACCGCGTAGAAAAACCTGGGAGGGCTGGGATGAGCCTCATGATCAGCAGCTGGGGGGGCAGTGGTAGGTCTTCTGAGATCAGACTGTTAAAATCCATCTGAAATAACCCATTTTAAAACTGGAACAAGTCAGCGATTGTTCATGGTTTCGTTTCCAAACGGTGATCTCATCATCTGTAAAACTGAGCCATTTCCAGGAGCACGAGAGGGGAGCCCACTCCCACTGTGCATTTCCAGCCATCCTCCTTCTTCCAAGACCCTTGTCTGTCCTCCTGGGGCTCTGGGCAGCAGGTGAGCCTGTGCTGGGCACCTCAGCCTCGGCTGATGGTGTGAGTCTGGGTGGAAAACACTGACCCAGACTAACAACAGTGTTATAAATGCAGTAATGCTGCTCCTCAGCCTTCCCCTCCTGCACAGCTTTGCTTGCTTCCAGCAGTTCAACTCCAGCTGCTTTTCAAATCTCAAATCTAAACGCTTGGCAGCTTTCCACGTCCTTCCCTGCCACAAGGAAAAACATTTAACCCTTCCAAGGCCCGCCAAATAAACTTTTAGGTTTACAAATAAACTTTTAGGTTTACAAATAAGCTTTTAGGTTTACAACAGCCCCTCTGCATTCAACAGCCTGTCATTCCCCCAGGTTTGGGAGGACGTGGGGATGTTGTTCCCTGGGGGATGGCTGAACTCTGATAAACCTCGGGGACATCTGAGCTCAAGCTCTGACTGCGGCAATTCTCCCTATGGATGCAAACCAGCAAGGAAAGATTAAACACGCTTCCAGAAAGCAAAATGAACACCCAACCAGCCATACTGACACACAGAGCTCCTCTGTGGGCTTGTCTACAGCCCACATGCACAGGAGGAAAGTTGTCCCAAAGAGGTATTTCAATCAGTAGCTTTAAGTCATATTTAATTTTTTTTTAAAAAAGCATATCGTTACATCAAACAGATCTGTTTATATTTCAGATTGAGGCTGCTTATTAAAAAAGCTAATAACCAAAATCATTCACCCCTGGATCTGCACTTCTTGACAGCAAACAAGCACAAACCCCAGCCCAGTGGAGTGGTGAGGCTCTGCCCAGGGAAGCTGCAGCGACTCAGAGGAAAAGTTACAGAGAGAGAGATCACAAAGCAAACTCTGAGCCAGTAACGTGCTGCAATTGATTCCAGATCCTTGAAAGCTCTCGGGGTTTCATTTCCTGAACCAAAATTAGATTCTTCTGATGCACCAGGTGTCTTAGGAGACTCCAACACATGCAATCCACTGCGACAGTCAGAACTGACCCACTTTCCTTTCTGGAAAATGGGTGAGCCTGGTGAAGGAGCAGCAGGGAATCAAATGCCAAAGGACCTGTCTTTGTCATCACAGCAGTCAATGTGCTGAACAGTCTCACTTTTTCCTAATCAAGCTAAACCCAGGCTAATGCTTTAATGTTTCCATAAACCACTTTTTTAACAGACTGGTAAATAACTTCTGGTCTTTTTGTTGCTACTTTTGTTTTGGCTTTTTTTTGTTTGTTTGTTTTTGTTGTTGTTGTTTTTATTTTAACATCTTTCTGTTAATCTGTGATAATTACTGTTCAAAAAACTCCCACTTCAATGCTCCCAGAGAACAACTGCTCCACACTGTGCTCCATGCCTCCTGCCTCTAGTCCAAAACTGCTGAAGAACTCAAGTCTGTTCTGTCCCCTGTCAAATCCCTGCTGAGCCTGACCCATCAGAAACGTCCACAAACCACCTATTTTCAATAATCATAAGTTTGTCTTGCAAATTAAAGCCTGCCCTCCTCTGTTACAAGGGCTGTGGAAGGCTCCTTTATTTTATTACTCTAACATTAAAGGCCTGTTTTAAAGCTTCCATTAACTGTTCCCAGTGGTGACAGTTTTTGTCGGCTGGATTTGACACTGGCTGCAGGTTCATGGGACTTCAGCACTAGATACCACAAAGCTCCCAGACTTAAAAGAATTCACAATATTGACAAACAGCCAAAGTTAGTACAGCTATCAAAGATTAGAAGTCTCCTACTGACTCAATTTGGCCAGAACTAATTTACATGTAAAAGCACGAGATGAAAGCTTTGGCTGGATTTATCTTCCCAGCATTAGTGTCCTCTTTTTACAAGGTGCCACACCTCTGGAATGTGCTTAGTTTACACTTCCCAATCCCACTGAGATTCAATCGTCTCAAAGCCACTGCCTTACAGCTCCACTACGACTTGAGACAATCTCAATGAACTGAGTCCCAAAGGAGTTCTCTATCCAAATTAATGACACCTGTGACACCACTTCATCTGTAACAGAGGCTTGTGAGACATTTTGCTTACATTTAGACTATGGAAGACGTACTTGTTGTTTATTTCTAATCCACAACACCCCAACTCGCACACTGTTGGATGGTGCAAACCGCAATGTCTCCGATGCAAACTATTTTAAAGCAGCTGCTGTGTATAACTTCACATTAAGCTGGAGGCAGAACCCCCAGTGAGGGCAAAACTTCAAGTGAGAAGGGACAGAAAGCACAGGGAGATCAGGGTGGGTGTAACCCCAGCACTGCTGCTCCCCAGCAGACAAACTGCAGGTTACAACAGGAGCAGGACCCAGACTTTCCTTCAGCAGCCTTGTTTACCACTCAGCACGACAGACTGTAATAACTTTCTGATGACTTAATGCAATTACTTCACATGTACTATGACTAAATGCTCCTTCCCTTTTCACAGCTGTACTTCAGGCAGGGTGTTACATCCAGCCTGTATTCTACAGAAACAAGAAGATGTGGGGACACAGCAATTGGGTCTCCACCAAATAACAACTAAATGTTGTTTCCAGAGATTTCCTTTGCCTCTCGACTGTTATCTTACTGCTACAAGAGGTTTTGAAAGGCCCAAACCTCCACAGGATCAGCTGTGCTGAATATATTTAAGCCACGGCATCCCCTTCCTTGCAGGAAGCAACAGAAGAAGCTGCAGACCAGGAATTAGTAAGATACTGGTTTGTCCACTCCCAAAGTGCACAGTCTGTGCCTGTTATGTCCCCCAGAACAAACAAACAAACAAACAAAAAGTCTTTGTCCATATAAGAGTAACACACTGCCCTCTTTCTTATAGAACGGATTATCTTCCTAACAACTGTTTTGATTAATCATATTCAAATGACACTGTATAAAAACCTGCATGTAGGCAAAACTGGCAGCAGCAGAAATGGAGGAGTCCCTTTGCCATGAGAAAGGCCATGTCCATTGACCCCACGCTGGTTTTTTGTGCCATGAGAGCTTTTGCTCCTCTGAACTGAAATGCCTGAGACACTGTGAACATCAGAGAGCTCTGCTGGAATAACCACAAGAACACACACTGCCGTCATCAAGACACAAAAAGGGCGAGTTCCAGGTTTTATCCCAACAGCACAAGTGGTGGCATTCTGTTGCTGGAAGCAGTTGTCAGTGCCTGTGCTGGCATGGCCATCTGTCTACTGCTAGTTAGCCATAGGTTGTCCCAACAAACATTGCTCCTGGAGCTGCTCACACAGCTTTAACACCGTGAACCTCCTCAGACATCCTCAAAATCCAGACCGAAACCACTTGCTTATGAGGTTGCAATCAGCTGTCTTTTCGATCCCCACAGCAATTGAGGGGCAGGATAATGCTGATAAGAAAAGCCAAGGCCATCTCTCTGGCTCCCTGACCTGAGTTACCCCACGCAGCAGTTTGGATTCCAATATTTGGTTCAGTATTTCCCTCCAGCTCTGGCTGCATTAGGAACAGCTCAGAGCAGAGTCAGTCTGACACAGGGCCTGGAAAATGCCAATTTCTCTGGGCTGCTCCCATCTGCTCGATTTGAGAGCAGCAGACACCTCCCTCTGAACAATCAAGTAGCAGGAGTTAATGAGTAGCTCCCCTGACTAATGAAAAAAAGGGACATAATTCTAAGCAGTGTCAATTAAAAAATCTGGACCCCCTCCACCTGCAGACAGTGCAGTGGGCATTTATGGGGAGCTGTGAAAGGAGACTTGATCTGTTACCAACCCAAATTTATTTCACCTAAAACATGAACAAAAAATAAAAAGCTTGGTTTTGATTTACTGATACTGTTAATCACCTAAAGACCAGTATCAGTAAATCAAAACCAAACTTGAAAACCAAACCATAAGGTAAAAAAAAAAAAAAAGAATGGATTTTGATGGGGTAGCAACTGCAGAGCATTGCTATTTGTGACACTACAGGCACATCCCCGGGCTGGCTCTTTGTCCTTCTGCCCTAGAGGTATTTTGTCACCAGCCACAATTCTTAAAACCTTCCAAATGTTACCTGAAAATAAATCTCAGGGGCAGCTCTGAACTCGTCCATCTGCACAGCACTACGAAACGAAACAAAGGTTTTGCCAAGCACAGCACAGCTCTGAGGCACACCCTGTGGTACACGCTCTTTCCTATTTTCAGAAAATGCCAATCTGACCCAAATGAACCTTCATGGATGGGTTGCCAAGGGTCACCTCCTCGAGGTGCAAGCACAGGAGAAACAAAGCCACCTCCTGCTTCTGCATCCTAAAATCCCACTGCCGGCAGAGAGAGGGGGGAGAACCACAAACACAACAAGCACGACACACACCTCTTTAATTATCACTTTGCACAGCGACTTTAAGCCATTGTTTCACTGATTGGTGTGCCTCCAGCTCCCCTCAAGTGCGCAGATTGATTTTACATCTGTTAGGAGATTACAAGAGGCTTTCTCCCTCCGCTGCTCACGCTCTCAGAAACCCTGGGCAGACCGGAGGTCACCGTGAAGGTCACCAGGAGCTGTGGCTGGAGGGACAGCCTCATCCTGCCATCACTGCGGCACCCGCAGATGCCCAGTGACTTCATTATAAACCCAGCCATGAAAAGCTGCCCCAGCAAGTGTGCTGCCAGGTTAATTCCCAAACAATGGAGAGCCGGGAATCTGAACTGCTAATTGAAGCTTGGAGGATCACATTTAGAACTTAAAACGTCAGAAGAGCAAGAGCTTAATATTTCTTTAAAATGCGCAGTGTTCAAATGGTGACTTTAAACGTCACCTTTGTCAGTATTAGCTCATTTTAGACACTGAGCTTCCAGGCAGCAGCCACCACATCAAGGGAAACACTGCTGTTAACATCTTTCCTTGGAATATATCACTGCACTACAACAATAGAGAAATCACCAACAGATGCCTCCTCGAGTACGTGCAAAGCACATCAACTCAGGTTTCTAAGACAATTTGTCTGCTTCAGAATGAGGTTTTTATTATGCTTCAAATGGCTACAAACTACACAGAGTACTGCCTTTTCATAGAAATACTATGCACTTGTTAAAGGAAAAAAAAAAATTAAAAAATGAACCACTACCAAAAAGGAATAAAACCCAACTTCACTGTAGATGAAAAGGGAGTGAGAGAGCAGCAGCTGCCACCCGCAGCCATCCTCAGGGTGCTGAGCCAGCACACACCATGAGCAAACTGCCTCTGAACTTCGGGCACTGCACAGAGGGCAGGCTTTTGTAAAAAAGAAGAACCACACCAAACCCCACCTTATTCACACTGTGACCCTTCTAACTCCTTCAAAACATCAGAGGACAAGAAATCCAGCCCTGAACACTAACTGTGATGGGCTCAGCACCTTCAAGAACCAGGCTCGTTGCTGTCCAGCTTTTAGAGACAGAACTACTGTCTTTTCCTCCCTTTATGCCTTTGACACCATTTTAATGCCATTCATATCTCTGACCTCTTTTTCCAGTCTTCCCTCTTCTGCTTCCAAAAGCTGCTCTGCTACTATCTCTTTTTTTTTTTTTTTTTTTGCTTGGAAGGAACATCTCTAGAGATCGAGTAATTTTTTTTTCTTCCTTTCTTCTGTAAGATTCGTATCATGAAAGACAATAAATCTTTCAACGCTTCCCTTTCTCTGAGCTGCTCACCTTTATATGTAGCATTACAGATCAGACATTATTCAGAATGGGAACAGTGGTTTACTCCACACCATGTGAATGTGTACAGGAGTACTCTACAAGCATATTTTTGCTGGATGATTAACATTATCTGAAGTTTCTTTGACCTTTGCAATGTATCCGGAAATATCACAGAAATAACGCTGAGAATTTAATACGATTTTTGTTCAATCAAAAAATGTATCCTCCCTTTCCTCCATTTATCTAAAAAGGGAAGAAAGAGTCCTCCTAATTTGATACAGAACTACAGGTCACACTTCCTGAGCCACAGGACTTCAAATCTAGAATGCACTACAATAAACTATTCAAAAACCACTTTTGGCCACTTAACTTGCAGAGCACAGTGTGCAACTTTGAGCACAATAAAGAGTTGATTCCACACATTCTCTGCTGTAACAAACCCCGTGCCTTCTTCAAGCATGGCTCCTGATAGCACTTGTAGGGAATGCAGAACATGCAGGCTTTTCCCTGCTGGGTGTGTTCCTGGATGGGTTATTATCAGTGTGTTCCAGGGGGGGAGGAACAGAAAGGAACAGCTTCCATCTGACAACCTTGGAGGGAGAAAATTGCTCTCATGTGGCTGATAACTCGAGGGGGTTTGAAACGTGGTGTTTGGTATTATACTGTACCATGTGATGTCAGCTATTTCTCTTCACATATATAAAAGCACACACATTAGAGGATATTTCCTTCTTTGGTTTACATAATCAGAACACCTCTTCCTTTCCTGGTAAGGAATCCCTTCTTTATTTTTCAGCTCCTCTGTTTTGGCCACAGCCACCTCATGACTTCACAGCCAGATCACCCCATGAAATCTGCTTTGGTGCCACTAGAACACAGTAGAGAAAAAAGCAGACTAAAAGGGAACAGCAACTAACAATTTCTCCTTCCAGTGACTCTTCCAGGACACAGGAGCTGCTGAGCTGGTTAATAATAAGCACTGAAACTCGTCCTGGGCAACCACCCCGTGGGCCTGCCTGGACAGGACACAGTTAGATAATTCATCAGAAGGCATCAAAATCACTCGTGCCTGCTGCAGCAACCCCAAGTGTGCCAAGTATCACCCTTCTCCTGCCAGAAACAACACCTTCCTTCTGTGCAAGTGTCCTGAGAGGTCACAAAAGGAACGATGGCATCTGGAATGTGCTGCCAACCGATGCAGGACAATTTCTTGTTTCAACCCACCACTGCTGCCAGGAGCGCCTCAAGGGGAGCTGCCACTGGTGAGCTCGACCATCCTCCTTGTGCCACTACTAAGGGCTGAACAGATTCTTCCAAAAGAGTCCTAGCAACAGTAAAGCTATCCTGTCAAAGACAGCTACATAACAGCAAATAAAAATGGTTGCAGCCAGCCCTGACAAGTAAATCTTCCGTGAAAATAAAGCGGAGATTCAGCCCCAGTTGATTTCCTGTGGGGTATTTCCTGTGGGGTTTTGTTTTGCTTTCTTCTGAACTTCCTTCAGGTTTTGACAGGAAGAGCCCTCTGCCTGGCCAGAGGACACACAGACAAGCAGTTTCCACATCCTCCCTCTCACCTGGATCAAATCCAGAACAGTTGCAGTGGAAGTAAATTCTCCTGTTGCCCCAGACATCCTGCAAGTCAGCGCTCTTGACAGGCACTAACCCAGGGCTTCCAAAACACACACAATAAAGACTAGGTCTGTCTACAAACATTCTCCACAAGAAGATGGAGAAGAGCCACAGTAGTTTTTCTGTCACCAGCAGTCAGAAAAAAAAAAAAAAAAAACAAAAGAAGGAATTTCCACTCTGTCTCTGCAGCATAAAACAGCAGATCACGTTCCACCTTTGCCCCCAACACTTTCAGACTACAGCAGCCTTTTTCCCAGCACAGTGTCTCCTTGGACCAATATCAACATAAAGCTTCCACCAGGAGACAGGGCTGAAGCTAAGCATGGCACCAGGGACCGAGGAAAACCACACTGCTCTTCTTGCTAACCAGCTCACTACAGCCACATGTTCTCCCTGATTTCTCTAACACAAAGCCTTCCAATTAAATTTGCTTTTTGACCTACAAATTAATCACAGGAGGCCTGTGCATACCCTCCTGCTTCCGCTTACTGGACAGCAGGGGTGAAATAGTGGCTGTTTGAACCTCTTTCTGATGCACCACAGGAGAGAAAAGCCATGTCCCTCAAGTTGCTCCTGTTGGCTTGGCTGTTTTGTGGGCCATCAGGAGGCCGATACAGGCTCTGTTCACACCCCCTGCCTCACTGTTCCCTACCAGTAATCGTAAGGCAAATCAAACCAGAATGCTACACATAAATGGGCATCTTCAGAGGAAAAGAATCCCAAACCATACACAGTCAACTGGCCCAGATGTTTTCATTTTAACACCAAAGCTTTCACGCCACTTCTTTTTTTTTTTCCCTCCTCGCCCCTTCGCCCCACCCCAGTTTACCAGCAGGAGCAGAAACAGCGGGGCTAAAAAGAAGCATGAACACATGCAGCACCATGACACAAAGCAACAGCCAGAGGAACCCCTAACTGCATGGTTCCAGCTGTTCCTCACATTGTATTTTGACTTTTATTTTTCTTTAACTGAGCTCAGTTTTCATTCAAAGTTTAGAATCAGTCACAGCCAGTTAAATTATCATCAGCCTTTATTTCTAGTCGAGTGACTAAATGCCTCTTCCCTCCTTCAACAGAGGGGAGCTTAAAAAAAAAATAGAATTTTCACAAGAAAGCTGCCAACACCCACTTCTCTTCCTGCACTCTTCCATCCTCACTGGGGTCTTTGTGCATGGGGGAGGTGGAAGGATAGAGCACAAGACAAAACCCACTTTAAAACCTTGCAAACAGCTCATCTGAGGGCTGCTGCATAAAGCAAAACGGAGCTCCAAGCAAAGGGGACTGGAATGTGGCAGTATCTGGAAGGAAAAAACCCCCTCCAGCTGCAGTGACAGTGGGAGCAGACTGGAACTCTGCTGCTCAGCACTCTCTGAGCAGGGTCTGGGATCCCTCAGACACACCAGGCTGCCTCTGGGGTGGGAAGCTTTTCTGTTAAGCTACTCTTAAAGGTTAGGAAATATAGACAAGAGTTGTGTGTGTTTGCAGGGACTGGGTGCCCTGTGTAAGGACAAGGCCTGATTCCAGTTCTCTTATCCCACAGCCAGGACCCAGGCTGTTAAGGAAGTTGACTGGCCTGTTTGATCACCTGTGACAGTCTGCACCATGAATCCTCTCTGTCAGACCCCAACAGGAGGTACTGGGGAACCACCACATCTCCACAGAAGTAGCCCCACATTTCCTCATTTATTTTATCACCAGATATTATCCCTGCATTTGTTACTATACAAAGAAGAAATTGCATGAGACACTTCCAGCTGTGATCATGTGGAGTAGGCTGAGACTCAGACTCGAGCTCTTGGATAACCTCCCCTCAGGGCAGGGGAGGCCAGTCAATCAGCTCAGGACTAGACCAGACTAGTCCCCAGTGCTTCAAAGGAAGGTGCAAGAAAGCTCAGGAGTAATAACTGCTGACTGTTTAATCCATCCATCTGTGGTTTCCCGTCTCTGCAGCTTTTGCCACTCTAAACTGAGGCAATGGTTTGAGCTCTCCAAACAATCTTTTCTGCACCAGTGACTTGTGCTGAGCTGCAGGTTTTTAAAGTAATTAAACTTTATAATTTATAATTTCTTGGTGATTATTTCCCCTTAAAAAGACGAGGTTGCAACAGGAAAAAAAAAAAAAAGGTCAAAGCTACTTTGAAGCAGTAAGTTAAGCAACTGTATGTAAAAGTAAAAGCTGTCACTTCACGAGAGAAAATACATGACTATAAACTTTACTGTGAGTCTCTTTGTGCAATTCAGTGGTTTGCTGTGACCCCACACCTCTCAGAAGGCAGGGTGGAAAACCTGATTTAAAGGGAAATTATGCCACAAATATTCTGCAGCAAGAAAGTCTGCACTGGGAGGGAGGCAGAAGAAGTGCATCCGAGGATCCCTGTGCTTGGCCTAAACAGGTTTTTAAGGCAGCAGTTCTGGGGCTGAGGGAGCTGATATGCAGCACCAGCACTGCTAAACACCTGTCTGTCAAATCACCTTTCAGCTCCAGAATCTTCCCTTTTTTTTTGGTGTTCCACAGCACAAGAAAGCGTGACAATGCAGGCTGTGGTGCACCCTGCACCCCCCCCGCTCACCTCCTTCAGTTCCTGTGCGACGGAATTAAGGCGTTCATTTTCAGACTGCGTGTTGGCAAGGACGTTTCTGATCTGCTTCAGTTCTGTCTGCAGCTCCATCACCTTCTTCATGTAGTATTCTTCTTTGGTAGCTGATTCCTGGATCAAGGTCTCCTCTCTGCTCTCTCCATCTGCTGCTACCTTCTTGTGGTTGGTGTGGGCCTGTCCAAAAGCCTAGAGGAGAGTCAGAGAGAACACATCTTTTATCAGTAAACCTAGAAGTTTGCATAAGTAACTTCGGTTTGAAAATAGTTGATAATATTTACCCTCATACATTTCTCTTTGATGCAAAGGAATGTGACCTTTTCCTACACTCTCCTCTTCTGGGGTCAGCCCTCCAAACGCTATCAAGTGGCCAACGCTGGGCTCGTGAAAACAAACCCCAGCACCTGAATTATCCATTACCCAAAATCCAAGGTACTTTGTGATGCACAGAACGCTCACACAGAACCTCTGTGGGATGGAACAACAACGTACTGACTGTTAAAACAAGACTGGTTTTCAACCAGATGACTGCAAGGCGACCAGGCACTGCTGCACACGCGCGTTCTCCGCGGCGGGGTCGGACTCGCTTCTGCAAAACCAGAATCCCTGCGGTATTAGCAGCCTGTTCCACGCTTACTCGCCCTGACACAGCTCCCTGCAGCTGCTCCTGGCTGGGGATTACAGCCCCCTCCCAGCCGGGGTCAGCAGGTTTGCTCCAGAAGCAGGCTAAGCCCGCGGGGTCAGGCTGGTTGAAGTAGGTCAGCGGACGCTGCCGCAGCCGGCTCCGCTCCCCGCTCCGGGACGTCATCCCCAGCAGAGGCACTCACAGCCAGGTCACGGGGCCAGCCCCTGCAGCACAGCCTGGCTCCGTCTAGACCTGGCATTTGCATTATTTCACCTCCTGCTGCTGCTTCTGTGGGGGTTTTCGTTTTGCAGGTGACGGTCCCCACACGGACACCCCAGGGGCTGTGGGAAGGAGCCTGCCCGTGGCTGTCCCTGGGAGATGTTGCAGAGCAGAGCTGACCACTTTCAGCAGTTTTATTTGCAACACCCTGCCCGGCAGATGGGCCAGAATCAATGGGATTACAGATGACATCTTTCAAGCGCTGCGCACGCGTTCGCCACAATCCGACCCAAGGCCTATCTGGAGCTTTCGGGTGCCACGGGATCTTTTGGGATGCCACTGTCCACGCGGCAAGTTTTCACAGCCAAAATTAATGTCAGGCCAGGTCATGGACAGAGCTGCATCTGAAACTCCTTGTCTAGTCATGCATTGATCATCTTTAGACAGCTCTCCAGAAAAAATACTGTCGTTGCAGGAAAAAAAAATGCTTTGAAGAGAAACAGATTCCAGTATTTTATTACTTCTGTATATGAGAGCAGGCATATTAATAACACAGAAACTACTGTCTATAGCAGGGCTGAAACTGCTGATCAAATATGCTAGCTCTGCCTGTGATTAAAGGCACCCAGATATTGCTCCTCTCAGACTAAATTTTATTTCAGATAAGCAAATATCCATTGAAGAAATTCTAGCCAGATTCACCAAGATGACCCAAGGGAAATAAAAAGCGACACATTTCAGACAGAAAGTAAAGCACCATCTGTGCAAGTCCTTGTCAAATGAGTTTCAACAAAGCAGCTTAAAAGCCTAATACCCAAGATCTCCATAAATGTTAAAGGGATAACAAAAATCATGCCAGCTTCTCAAATACACTATGGTTGTTTTTTTTTCCCATAACAAATTAAGATCCACTTTTTACGGAGCAGCACGGACGACAAATCTCTGGCACAGAGGAAGGGGCTCTGGGCACCTCTTTGCCCAGTGAAGTGGCATCTTTGCAGGATGCCAACAAGCACACTCAGCACACCCAGAGCCACAGCTGAGCAGCCAGACCACAGGGTCCAAGGCACGATTCCACAGGGGAGCTCAGGAATGCCACCCAGGGAAGGATTCCTGGCAATACTGACTCATTTGCTCTTCAAACTCCCCCATGCAGAGGCTGGGCCTCAGGTTCCTGCAACAGCTGAAGAAGAGAGTGTCATCATTTTGCCCGAGTCACAATCTGTATTTAAACACAGAGGCTGCCACAGCGGATGAGACCGGGCGCTTCCATAAATCCAATATCCTGTCTCCTACAGAGGCTAATGCCAGATGCTCCAGAGAAAGGTGCAAGAAACCACTTAATCTCCCAGAGTCGGGAACTGCCTTAAGCCTTGATGCGGAATGCTTAATGTAAATTTGGAAGAGCTATTAACACTGAGTTACCCGTGTAAAATATCCCTTTATTTCTCACAGGTTTGTGCATTTTTTGCTTCAATAAAACCTTGCAACAATAAATTCTGTATTTAAAAATCTTACTCTTACATGACAGGTTTTTGTCAGATCACCGGTTTTCATAAAAGAGAACGCATTTTTGTTGGGAGGCTTGAAGGTAAGTTGTTAATTCCACGGTCTGCTGTCAACAATTCACTGTTTTGGAGACTTCCATCCCAACAGACTATGTAGAACAGGAAACTTTTAACAAAATTGTGCAAAATTACAGGGCAACGCAATTACTTGCCATGGCTACAGCCCAGATCTGTTTTAAATCAAGCTATTAAAAGGAAAACTGACTTTTTACTGCTATGCATGAAACTCCTAAGCCTTCACACATCCCCAAGTCCAGCATCTACCCATCCACTTTTGCTTTAACGTTATCTAAAGCACAGACATAGAAGTCACTCTGCTCTTTGTCCTCTTCCAAAACTCCATTTCCCATCTACTAGGGAAGCAAACTGTTCACAGTTACATTGGAATGATACCCTTTAGAGTATTTATTCACAAAATAAAAGTTTCTGACCTGGGGGCTGCAAAGCACCACGTTCTGCTGAGCAGCTGCCTCGAGGAAATTATAGCAAGACACCAATATCAAGGGACTATCAAAGTTCCCATCTTCCAGATTCCTAAAGATCAGGGCAGAAGCAGTATCAAAGGTGCCATCCCCTACCAGCCACACCAGTCCATGGGGTCCTTCTCCTCTCCTCCCCCCAAAACCACTAGGGAATGCTGCCCAAAAGCCAATTATAACCCCCATGGGAAATCCACCACAATGAGCTGATAAAGGTTTACCAAAGCTAGTGTCATTGGCCAAGGTGCTATTAAAAAATCTTTTGTGTTTGCACCATTTCTTACATCAGCAGACTCCAAGCACGCAGAAGACCCTGTGCTATCACAGCCTAGAAAAATCTCACTGCTAAAAACCATAGCAGTTTCTACAAATTTCATCTTCAGTCAATGGGGTCTTAAAATAAATCTCAAGAATTCAAAACTCTCCATAATAATTACAAATGGAAAAAGGAATATGGATGGCAAGTGGATGAGGCAGACTCACCCAAAAACTGCAACGTTACAGAAAATGATCAAGCGCAGTTCACTTCAAATGAAACCCTGGATCAAACTGCATTTAAACTGCGTTTAAAGTACTGATTTTCAACAGACAGACCCAATAAAAGATGAAGGTTCCTCTAGGTTTGATGATTACACAGATTCATGTGTTTGTTTTGCAGGAGGAACACGATCTCAGTCATCTTACAGACACACAGATGGGGGTTTTTTTTGCAGGAAACCCACCCCACTGAAGGAGGCTTTCACACAGAACTCCAAGCTTTGAGAAGAACATTTTCCCAGTTCCATGAAGGTTTAGCACACTTGCTAAGGTATCAAGTTCTTCTTAACAAGATTGCTAAGATTTTAGACCCAACCTTTCGAAAGAAGCTCTTTGTCGCAGCGCAGCTGTTGGCTGACCACGAAATGTGAAGAATCTCTGAAACACAACTGCTTGGAGAGTTCCAAATGCTTCCCTCAGAACCCCAGAACATACAGGAGATGCAAAGGTTGGTCTCAGTCAGGCTCAAAAGCCAGACTAGGCCTCGGAGAAATTCAGAACAGTGCTGCCTTATTTGCCTTTTTCTTTGATCTGTCACTCTACCTCTACTTAGCCCAAAAATCATGAAATTCAACCAACCTATGCTGGTTATGCTTCCAAATTTGCTGAACTAGACTGCTAAACCCACAAAATAACACAAAATGCTTTTAATAATACCTTTTAATTATCATTATGTCTCATCAACATTAAACTAATCAGGATATGTTAATATGCACCAGAAGATTAATTAGCACTAAAAGTCAGTCGCATTTTTGTTCATGTTTCTGCACTGTCAATCTGAATTTAATTACAAAACTCCAGTACCAGTTCAGTTCCTAGTTCCTTCTGCTTATCTGATTCAAACCATGAGATGTTTTCCATGGCTTCTCCAAGCACTGCACATTTTCCATAATAACAGATTTGTCACGACCAAAAATGATCTAAAAAAAGTAATACCAATGTGCTCTGAAGAGATTGGTGCATCTTTACAGGGAGCAAGGAATTTAATACAGGAAAGTATATTCCCCTTGTGCGTTGCACTCATATATTTTCCTTTTAAATTTTCCTGTAAAGTGCATTCTTCATTGCATTCTTCAGTTAACAGAGCAGCGCTGTGACTAAACAGTTTCTCAGCAAAGTCCTTAAATGAACACATCAGGCTTGGACTGCAGTGAGACACAGGCATTGTCATGTGCTCCCCTAAACATCCTAACCCTCTGAGCATGACCTAACCCTTGTCTCCCACTGACTCAGGCCTCCTTGGCTCCCTTCAGCTGGGTGCCAGGGCTGCTGACAGCATCAGTGTGGTGGGGGCTGGAGGGGCACCAACCAGAGCTCATCCCTCCTTTCCTGACAGCTGAAGTCCTGGACACCAGCAAGGCCTCTGAGCAGAGTCACAAACTGCTCTCTCAACTTTTCACTGAAGAGCTGCCTCATCTCACTCACCTCCCTGCTGCCAAACCCTCCTCAGCAGCACTGGGGAAGCTGCAGCACAGACACAACAGGCATTTTTGTGCCATGATGCGTCGCCAGGGCAAAGAGCTGATGCTTTTAAGAGACCGACATTTGAGAGGAAAAAGAAAATAAAACCTCCCAAAAGCAAGCAAGAGGGTTTTGATACTGCAGTAGAAGGTTCAGATGGTTTCAGAGTGTTGTGTTGCTGGAATTAATAGCAGGCTCCTGTGTGTTCTCTCAGAGATCTGAGGGCAGCCTGGCAGAGGAGGAATTGGCTGTAGAGTTCCCTTGTGCCAAGCCACCAGCCATCCAAACCAGCAGGGATGCTCTGGCAATGCCAGGAGGGACAGGATGGCAGCAGGATGGTCCAGCTCTGATGCTCCTTTCCTTCCATTCGAGCTAAGCCACAGTGTGATCATCAGACTTACTCGAGATTTAACAAGGTTTCAGGTTCAGCAGGAAGAAATGCAAATGCCTTATAAGATCACAATATCCTCCTCACAGATTAGAGAGACCTGCTGATGGCTTTTTTTTTTTAAATGGTAAAAGTATACAGGAGACTATTTTTAGAATATATTACTTTGGTGCACTGCTGCTGGGATTTGATGATAAAAGTCTAATTTAGCCTGTCAGCTTAGTTAGCTAGACACTTAAACTGCATTAACTTGCACTGGAGGGCTGAAAGCAATTGTGCCCCCATCAGCAGCTAAGCAGCAGCTCCACATACTGTCACAAGAGCTAGGGGACAGATGTTGGCCATGCTGGACACAGTTGGCAAGTGGCTGTAGCCTCTTTCCTCGGTCAATATTCCTTTGATATGAGCCCACCAAAAAAAAAAAAAAAAAAGTTGGGGGATAAACCACAGTCTAAATCAAGACAGTGGAAATGGCTTGGAGAAATGCAGGAGACACTTCACTTAAAATCCCCAGCGCCTGACTTCTTTGTTGGAAGGCATGACTGCTCCATTTCCACTGCTTTTGTGATTTGGGATGTAGGGTCCTCTTATAGGTGTAACCCGAGGCTTTACTGAAGCTGAGAGCTTGGCTTCAGGTGTGGAAATTGCTGAAGCAGCTAGGAAGCGGTTTGCTTGCTTCCTAAATGAATTTACGAGGAAAGGTGTTAACATGACAGCTCTTGAGTCTCAGAGGCACACACAAGACCCAGCACGAGGAGCAGCCGCAGCATTAGCCTCTCCCTGCACCCTCCCAGACCTGCCCTTGCAGGTCCCAGCTGGGGTGTGACAGAGCTGCTCCCTGTGCCCGCTCTCTCTCCTCGGCAAGGCGAGCAGCTCTGCCTCTCTGGCACTCCCCCGGTAGTCTCTCAGACGTTCCAACTGTTTTCTGAATCTCAAAGCTGTCATTACAAGGACACCTGCCCGTGTCAAAACCATCCTTTTGTTTCACAAAGGCCACTCGCTGGGTCTGAAGTAGCAATTATTTCTGGACGCTCCTGAGCCACGCTGAAATGTCTTAGGCTGTCCCAGCCCATCACCCCATTGTTGAGTTACAGTGTGAGGCAGCTCCTCCGTGGTATACAGATAAAACATGCTAAGGAGGTGAAAAGATTACCCTCTCCTCACTTAAAATATCGACCGTGTCCTCCCACAAAACAGCCCCAACAGGCGTCACAAAGAGCAACACTTTGGCTCATTCAGAAAGAGAAACACAGGTAGCAGCTATTTTAAACCACCCCTTGGTTCACCACATCCTGCACACCAGTAGGAATGATGCAACCTGGAAATGTGTTAAAGGCCTCCCTCCTGCCCCACCAATTCCCCTGAGAGGGACACAAAGGCAGGAGGGGAGGGAACCATGGGAACCACTCACTGCAATCCACACGCGGCAGGAATTCACTCCCATGCCTTGGAATGCTGCTGCTCTCAGAAGAGGCCGGAGGAGGTGAAGTGACAAGCAATCTACTGGGGCTTTGTAAGGCATCTGCAACATTTTCATGCTCTTTCTAATTCTGGAAATTCACCTCTCATAGAAATTCTTCCCTCACAAAGATTAAAGAAAACATGCCGGGGACAGGGGGAGAAAACAGCAAACTAAACCACCCTTACTCATAAACTGCTTGCTAATATTAAATGTGGAATCTATTTTTTTTGCAGCTGCTTCCCTTCGGGCAGTCTCTGTTAAATAAGTTAAGTATTAGCAGCTATAAATCTCCAGAGACTGGTTTTATTCCCAGCTCTTCAGTACATTTCTTGGCTGTTTGGACAGCCATTCCATCGCTTTCTGCTTCAGTTTCCTGACCTACAGGAGGGACACGAGACTCCCAATGCCCTGTGAAATACAGAATAGTAGTAAATCTAAATAAAAAAAAAAAAACAAACAACCAGTCAGGAACACAATAAACAAGTTTTGCTTTTATACTTCACCTTTTATATGAAAATTCCCATTATATGAAGAAGCAGGTGAAATCAACCTAAGCACTAGTCTGAAAATGTACTTATCCTGGGAAGAGATTTATCCAGCCAATACAGGAGGAAGGACAAACTTCACGGTGACAACACTCCAGCACTTTTATGCTCTGCAGCATTAGTAATTTTTTCTTCATCTGACGTGGTCATAAACCCAACTTGCCAGGACTAACACCTTCTTTTGGACTTCATGAATAACGTGAGAAGGGTGTGTGCACTCCTGACCCGCACCCTGAGCCAAGACTGGCATTTCCCACGTAATTTCCACACCATCACACCACCGGCAAGGGCTGTCTCTTCAGAAGGTGCATGTTTACATCCTTACACCCAGAGTCCTGAATGAGAAGCACTTATATAAGGGAGTATTTTTTTTCGTTTCAGTTGGACCTTCTGTCCTGCAAACAGCACCACGACGCTCGTGAGAACCAACTCATATTCCCCAGGCAGTTACTTCAACAACCAATTTTCTGAGATTAAAAGGTAATCTTCAAAAGTTGAAAACCACAATGAAAACAGGATCAATCCAACACCGTAAAGTATGCTGGCAGCAAACTCCACAAGTCCTGCCCAACCACAAATGCCCCGGAGCCAGAAGGGCTCATCCCAGCAGGCTCTAATTAAACACTGTCACTTGGAAGTGAGAGGCAGGGCATCACTGCTGGATTGCCTTCAGCCTACACACCCAAGCGTGCATGTTTTTTCTCCTTTAACCTTCCCATAAAGGAATCATGAGTGAAAACAGGCCCCCATTGTCCCTCGTGCTCGTTTCCCCACAAGTGAAGCCTCCCTCTCCTGTGCAGGTCCTGCAGCAGCGCTAACCCAGCCAGGAGCTGTGTCCCTTCCCCGGATCCAGGCTGTGCATCCAGCCACACGTGATGCTGAAATGCCAAGCAGCAAGGGGCAGCCTTTAATAAACGCCATGCTGCCCTTCCCTCTGCAGTGAAACGCTGCTGAGCCATGCTAATTGTACTCAGCAGATGAAGCAGCATGAGGCATTAACCCTTGCCTTTGCTCACCCAGTGATGTTTAGGGGCTGCTTCAGCCCTTCTTGTTGTCATAGTCACGGAATTTGCACAACATGTTCCTCCACGAGGCGTGTTAGGGAGAAGAGGAATGAGTTTCAAACTTACTGACTGGAAAATTCTGGCATAAATACAGGAGAAAGGCAATACAGGAGAGCTTGTCTGAAAAGAAACCCTTGCCTTCCTCAATCAAGTCTAAAAAGCAGAGTGATGTCCATTGTTTCGCCAGAGGAAACACACACAGAGATGCCTGCTCTCGATTCAGGAGCACTCCGTTAGATCTGTTTCTGCTGATTCTGTCCTGAAAATCAAGAATGATTTGCAGAAATGTCCCCATTTAGAAGGCTATCATTAGCTGCCCTTACAGCAAAAAAGTGGTTTATCCATCAAAAAATTAAACAGAACCCAATGCCCCAATGAGAAAAGGTGTCATTAATCAAGATGTCCTTTTTTAGAAAAGGATGAAAGTCATAAGACTAAATATTAAACACGGCATTTTATTTCTGTTGTTCTTTACAACAGCTCAAGAGAGATTCAAGCCTTTTTTTCCCCCCTCACAAGGCTTTGTGCTGATTAGCAGAGATCAGCACACTTCCTCCCCTCCTTCAGCTGCAGGCACTGAACTGTGATCAGGGGACATGCTCTCCCTTTGGTGTCACCCAGCAAAGCCAGCCCTGCCAGGACTCATTACTGTCCACCCTGACTCCCAAGGGGAGGTCCTGGAGAGCCGGGAGTTAAAAGCCAAAGGACACGAGTCACGAGGTGTTTCATTCATCTGCCACGAAGGACAGTGGGCGTCGGCTGCCCCTGAAGATGGAAACCTTAGTTTTGTTTCACAGCTCGAGCTATAAATCAGCTAAATACACACCCTCCCAAAATGCTGCCACTCACAAGCACATGTGACTACCGACGTCAAGAACGTGTTTGCTGACAGTGTGGAGCATTTCCTCACCCCCAGTGTCCTGTGCTGCAGACAGTGGGCAGGGTGGTGTCCCCATGGCCACCTCACAACCAGCCTGTCTTGGAGTAAATGCTAACCAGCAGCTGCTTCAGTGACTGCAATGGGCACTCAGCCAAGGTTTCTTTTCTCTCTTTTTTTCTTTTCTCTCTCTCCCTTTTTTTTTTTGTTTTGTTTTGTTTGTTTTGTTAAGAAAAATGGCTGCAACTGCAACACGGACTGAAAATTAAAAGGCCCCAAGTGCATTCTACTGAGCTCAAATTAGAGAGGAAGGGGGATTTTGGTGAGCATACATTTGTGCTTTCTTATAAATAATGAAAAGGAGCATGTGGGGGCAGGATGGTGAGAGGAAACAACATAGTCATCAGAAAGAAAGTACTCCTTTCAGGATAATTTCAGGTCTGATGGGCTAAGGAAAAACATAAACCAAGCTATTCTGAGGCATCTTTGTCTCCTGTGCATCATAACAGATCAATGAACTAATGGTCCTGTCTGCTGCCAGCAAATACTCTGGGCCAGGATTTCTTCTTTTCTCTTCAAAAGAAAGAAAGAGGGAGATGTGTGGGACAAGAGTTAATGCTGCTGAACATCAGCACTGCTTAGAAGCTTGACAGCAGAGGAGACAAGACGCTTTAAAGTGCAGAGTGCCCTTAGCTGGCCACTGCAGCATCGAAGCACAACTCAACCCGACCCTTTCCAGAAATCACGCTACAGAAATTTTAATCACCGACTGCTGATTTTTAAACCCTTCTGCTAAATTTGATGGAATGATTTATTTGTACAGGGCAGTTCACAACAACATCAGTCTGATCCTGCTCAGCTGCATCTTCATCTTCCTCTGCAGGTGAATCAAGAAGCGACTGTAAATGGATTCTGAGCAGTGGTGTCCTGTTATGCTGTCACCTCTCTGCAGGCACTCGAGCCGAGCCACCGTCAGGACGAGCATTACAGGTGACAGTGCAGAAATTTGATGCAGGTATGACCCACAAGGAAATAATTTTTAGGAACTGAAAACCAGGAGCAAGTCTGGCAGGTGACCTCAAAGAGCAACTCATTAAAGCTCACCAATAGTGCTGAGCAGGTAATGTGATGAACCTTCAAACTCAGCAAGACCATAATGAAATTACACCCTTCATAAAGGACAGTGCAGAGTTATCTTAAGCACTTGCCTCACACAGCCCTGTTACAATAATCCATAGAGGAAAATGCTCTCATCTAGTGCTAATAATCACAGAGATACCCACTGCTGTTCAGTAGGATCAGTATATAACTGCATACTGAGCAGATGCATCGTGAGGTACCTCTGCTGACATCACTGCCTTCCTTCTTACCTTCACCTTCAACCTATGGACATAACTTGACAGTGAGGTAATTACTAATATTCCGTAACACCAGCATTTCCCCTTCTGTGCTTGTGCTAATTTGCTCTTTTCCACTGAGCCTCGTGTAGGGTACCACGATGCTACTCCAGAGTCAGCTGAGCTTTTCTTAACCCTAAAAGCTTCTGCAAGGGGATGAAAGAAAAATCAAATGAGATCTTGATCCTCTAAACACATGCGTGACTGTATTTAAAGTTACGAGGAGTTATACTTAAGGAAGACAACTTATAAACTTATAAAAACCAACTTAACAAAGCTCCTCATTTGCTACACACTGTCACAAAAGCTCTCACATTTCCACAAGTTTGGGAGCAGACCCTTTCTCCCACACTCAAATATCCCCAAGGGCCAAATGCAATCCTTAGCTAAGGAGCAGATGCACAACCACCACAGCCCACAGCAGATCTGTTACCTTCAGAAGAATTGTGAGGCTTTTCAAAACATTACATCACTTCCTACCGTGCCAGCCCACCCCATACGGTCACCAAAGCTCTTCCAAGAGGTGATGCAACAGTGAAGATTTGTGCACACACACCAGGAAAAGAGTCCAGCCCTTGGTCTGGCTTTGATTTTGTTAACAGTAATAGTTTACGCTTTCTTTGGTGAAATCCCAATTAACACACGAAATAATTCCAGATTGCCTTTCTATAAAACGTGGTTTGGGTTGCAGATGGATTAGTCCTTCCAGAGCATCATCGCTGCAGCACAACCCTACAGCTGAGCTCGTTTATCCTTAGGTGCCTGTAAAGTAACAGGCTGCAAGGAAACCAAGTGACACTGCAGAAATCTGGAGTATCAGGCTGCCCATCTACTCCTGGAAAAGCCGAACATCCATCAATGCTACAGCTTAACTTCATACTGGAGAGAAGTTGCTGCACTAGTGTGAACTATCAACATTTTTTTCAACCAAATCAGCACAAAAATAAAACACAAGATCTAACATCCTCGTTCCCACACAAGAAAGATTACTTATTAAATATGAGCACAATCCACTTATGCAACCAGTGTTTAATTGCAGGTTTCTATGAGGTCGACCAAGAGTTTAAGCCGGCGCCAAGGGAACTGCTCCCCGGCTCAGCAGCCTCCAGAAATTAGTTTTAACCTCTCTGTCACCTCCTCTGTCCCAGCCCAGCATTTGCAATTAGAGAACTGAGAAGATGATTGTTTTAACTGGGAGCAAGTTTGAGCGAACAGGGATGAGATGACACAGCTTCCCCTCACTCTTTAATTATTGGTAACCAAAGGGCCACCCACACACACACAGAGCAGGGATGGAAGTCTCCCTTCCACTCTCTTCATGCAAGGGTTTGCTTCCCAGCCAAGGGCCTTTTATCTGTGTGGCTGACAGCGAGCATGAAATCCTCCAGTGACACTCAAGTAAATGTTTTCCTTTTAATTTATTTATTTAGTTATTAATACAATAGCTAACAGCATCAGCATGTTGTTGCACGAGGGATCCTCCTGACTAAGAACAACGCTTGCCTGCTGTGTGGGCACACCCACTCCGGAAAAAAAAAACACGTGAGGAAGTGACTTGCATCCTGCAAAACATATTTAATGTAAAGCTCATTACCCTGCCTGTGCACCAGCACAGTGGCTTCCCCTGGTGTGGCAAGATAGGCTTTAAGGAACAAACCCTGCTCCACCAGGAGTAAGAAATACGGCTGTGTAAACACAGCCCAACACGTGTAAACATCTGGGTGTTGTTGGCACCAGAATGAACCAAGACATGAGGCACTTTGGGGGGGAAATAAAATAAATTTAAAAAAAAATCTCAGACTAATTAATTTTAAAATACTCCAGCAGAGTTTTAATCACTGAAGGAGACTGAATGGTAAGTGAGGAATCACTTCCTGCACGTGTCAGTCACCTGTCAGCTTGGCTGCTCATGTGCCTTGTACACAAAGAGCTTTATAAAAACCAAACCTCTTAGTCAGGTTTTCTGGTCTTAGGGGTCTTCAATCATTCTGACACACACAACTGCATAAGGCACATCATTAAAAGTACCATCAGTACTTATTTCTGCTCTGCTAAGGTAGACTTTTTTTTGTTATCTGATTGCACTCTCATTATGAACTCCTTATACCTGAAGGGCAAATTTACTTTCCCCTTAGAACCTAAGCAAAGGTCCAGAGAGTTTCATCCAACTACAACTGTGTAATCTTTCTTTTGTGTCCAGCTGCTGTGGTCACCAAGGTGCTGCCCATCCCCTCAGCTGTCTGGCTGACAGCGGTGTGAGTGCCAGAGAAGTTGCGAGGACAGGGTTCTACCATCACTCGCAAAAAGGGAAAACAAAGGCATTTCCATCTGCTCAACTCTATGAGACACTTTCTGGAGGAAAGGGGAGGGGTAGGGAAGAGAGAATTACAAAACCCAGGAGGAAATGGAGCCCTGGTGCATGACTGAAACACTGGCAAACAGGAAGGGAAGGCCCCAAGGGGCCCCATCCCTGCCACGGGTCCCACCAGGATTGGGAGGAAGTCCCCAGATTATGACAGCACAGCCACGCTGGCAGCTATTGTTACACAGCCCTGTCAGGATTGCAGCAGTGACTGCTTATTTTGGGGCAGAATGCTTGTCAAAATAGAGAAATAACAGGCACTGTCCTCGCTCGCTAAAACGGACAGCACAGCCAGACCTGCACGCTGTGACACACACGCTGAGGGTGCTCCAGGTCCTGGGATGTGTGACTGCTCCTTGGCCATCTGAGGGGTCCTAAATCACCACGTTCTCATGGCACCATCAGCTGCAATGCAAGTGCCCTCTTCTCTCCAAACATTCAAATACTTCTCACGATTAAAGTTCGGTTTTGTTTTCCAGCTTATGAGCAAACCCAGAGTCTCCAAAGCCCAGCCCTGATGGTACCACGGGCTTCTTTAGCACCTCTTATGTGGATTCTTTTAAGTGCTATATTTTTTTAATAGTTAAAGAACGTTAGCAATTACTATCATCAGAAAGATTCCTGCTTGCTTTTTATTCCTTTTTTTTTTTTTCCTGGGCCATTTCTGGAAATGGATAGAAAGTAAATTCTTATTATATACTATAAATTAAAAAAAAAAAAATTCCTTGTATCAGTTATACATGCATTTACTTCCATTCAATTACGACAAACAACTGCAATTCTGTAGAGCTTTAAAGAATTGTTTAGGAACACCAAGATGCTTTAACACAAGCCCCTTCTTTTATTTCCTTGACATTGAAGCTTCAGTGCCTTGACAAAAGATTTTGAACAGAAGTTTTCCTGTTCCCACTACCTGCCCTAAACTTGACACCAAGGGCTTAAGTTCTTTCATTTACAGTAGTGGAAGATAGTCAAGATCCTGACTGATAAACACAAGCACAGAAAATGGATCATATCAGAAGAGATATCTAAGCCATCACACACGCTACAGTTTGATTCTGTTTGTATCACAGAAAAACAACAAGCAATAATCAGTACATTTGAAATCTTTCCCAGATGTGTAAATATGGCACTCTGATGGGGATTTCTTTACATTTTTTTCTACCATTGCTGCAAAACCACTCAAACACAACAAAAAACCTCCTCACTCAATACAGACACTATTTTTTTTTTCCGTGGTCAGTGCTAAAGAAAAAAAAAATTCAAAACAAAGTCTTCATTCTTCAGCTCTTAATGATTTTAATAAGCATCATGTGTTGTTCAGAATTACAAAAGATTCCAGGCAGTGACTGCAGAGGTCCTGCTGCTATGAATTACAGATCCCCATTAAGAGCACTGATCCTTTAGTGCTTGCCCCTCTCGCACTGTGCCAAGGCCCTTGTGTTTAAAGGTCAAGCATTCCCTAAATTAGAACTCTCCAAACAACCAAAACCACGTTGCTTTACAGAATCTTGCAGTCCCTTTGGCCAGTTCACGTCTCCTCACTCAGATCTATATTTAACCCTTAGGAATTTCCAGTTTATCCACTGCCCCCAAGTGCAGAGCTCTCCCCACAAGGCTTTAATCTAACTCACACACACAAACTGCCATTGTTAACACGAGAGAACCTTCACCAGCACAGAGCTGCTGCAAAAGCAAAGGAATAATCTTGTTAGCAGCCATCAGCTGGCAATCAAAGCACCACGCCCTTCAACATCAAGCCCTTATTAAGTAAGCAGAAAAATGGTGGCAGACGAGTGAGTGTGAAAACAAGGGGAAGGTGAATTAAAAATCAGCACACTCGTAGTAATTCCATGACAAAGGCTGATTTCAGAGCTGCTCTTCCCTGTATTTATGAAGGAGGACATGTCTTCCTGGAGTTCAGCCCCATAAATACAAACAGAAAGTGAGAGAAGTGACTTCTGCCACTTCAGCTGATCGGTGTGCAGACTGGATAAACACCATGATTAAAACTGATGAGGAAAAAAAAAAAAAATTCCATTCCTCCAAACTGGCCAATTTCTCAGTCAAATACGAGTTAGGATGTGTCCTCATGAGCTGCGTGGCAAAATTAATTTGTTTAGATACTTCCCCTTCCACTGAAAGATGCCGATGGAAGGAAAATTCATCTTCTCACCAGCTTTCCAAATTCCTTTTATTTATTAATTTTTTTCAAAATCAAAGACAGACCAGTCAGCATGGTCCATGCACTGGAAGTTTGAGTCCCAGAGTTTAGTCAGCACACATTTATATAGATGGAAGTCCACTGATAACACCACACACTGCAGGTTTGCTCTCAGGCAAGATAAGGCCAAATCATCCCTGTAATTATAGAACACCAGGAGGTGTTTTATTCCAGAAGGCACCTCAAAGGATCCTCTGCTTCAAGCACAGTCTAGACAAGGTGGTCCAGCACCCTGTTCAACCAGCAGCCACCACTGGGGAATCCATCACTTCCCTGGGGAGGTTATTACAATGGCTGATTGTTCTCACTGTGAACGATTTTCCCCTTGTGTCCAATCCCGGAATTACCATCAGGTCCAAGCAAATTGCTGAAGAACAGGATAAGGACTGAATGCTAAACCTGCCTTTAGAACAAGTGAGGCTTGGTCTAAGCTTCTCTACCTGAGAGCAACTCCAGCACTAAGAAACTTAAATCCTGGTATGTATTTCCAGATTTTAAAAAAGAGCTGTGTAAAATCCAGACTTTTTTCTTCATACAGAAGCTTCTCAGATTTAAGCTTTGCCCAGGGGAAGAAGTGAACGAGTCTCATCACTTGGAAGACAGAGCTGCTGAGTGCAACAGGAGACCTCACCTCAGCAAGGCCCAGTGTCCAAGACCAGGATAAACTCAGGAATTCTGCAAATTGGATGTAATTTGAGAGAGCCAAGGGCGATTTATGAACACCAGCTTCTGAAAACTTTCACAGGAGCTATCTGTTAAAAATAATAAAAAAAAAAAATCAAAAAATCCACACCAAAACCCCAACATGGATCTTCAGAAAACATACAAACAAACCCTCCAGTGTTCAGGAGCCTGTCCTTGCCAGCAATGCAGCAGCAAGCAAGCAACAGGAAACTGCCTTCAGACTGCACAATGGTCATACACAAACCACTGGCTCCTGAAAAGAGAGCAGAGTTTGTTAAAAAAAATAATGACTGAACGACAATAGGACAAGAGCCAGATTATTTTTGGAAATGGCAAAGGGTGGGGGTTTTTTTGTTCATTAAAAGACTATGAAGAGAAGTCATATTGATTTTTAAGTGATTGGCTGAACTGTAAAGCACCTCATCAGAGAAGGAAATTGTTACAAAAAATAAATCTTGACAGTTAAAAGATGCAGCAAAACTTGCAGGATTCAACACAGATAAGATGGAATCACCAAACTCTTCAGAGAATTGCTTAGCAGGAATTTAATACGTGCAAAGAGCAGTTAACTACAGCTAGAAATGAACAAAAATACAGATCACTACAACAAGTTCCAGAGAAGTGTCTTGGAAAACCTCTGTCTTGGGAGTCCAAGGCCAAGATCTGAAACCTGAAATGACAACAGAGCTTCAGAGGAGCCAATGAAGAGCAAGGAAGATGTTCAAACAGCATGAGGGACTCACACACAGTGACAAAATGCCAGAAACATTACAAAGCAAAGGACTGGCTCAAGCTCTATCAATCTGTTCAAGATTGTCAAAGACAAGAACCTGAATAATCTGCACTGTTATTTTACTCCAAAGCCCCAGACACTCAGAATTAAAAGGCAGCAAATCAAGTCCATGACTTCTGGAAACTTTGAAAATAGATCACAATTAGAGCTCCTAAAACAGCTGGTGGAATATCTCTTTCCAAAGCTAAGCCAAAACATAAATAAATCTTGTATTTCATTTTTTAAATAATCAATTTCCAACTAATAAGATTGAAACTTTGTATGTATACCTAAAGTATTGCTCAAAAATAAAAAAGAAGTATTTTTCGTCCTCTGAACGGATCTGCTTTTATTTTCTTGTGCTCACAAGTTCATCACACCCCTGATTTAGGGCAGGGCAGGACATTGCAGCAAAGCAGAGCTGAGCAGCAGGAAGCAGGAGGAATGTTTACATTCCTCAGCAGTGCTCACTGACTTCCAGACCCACTGAAAAGAAACAAATGTTATTATCATCTTAAAAAAACAAAGAAACAAACAAACCAAAACAAAACAAAAACCAACAACAACCATACAGAAAGCTTGGTCTGGGTTTTGGACAGGTGAGGGAACGTCACTTTCCAACCACTGCAAGGATTAATTCAAAGGCCACTTGTCACCAGCACGGCTGCTGAGCCAGCTCTCCTGTTTTGCCTCTGTTTTTGTTTTCCAAGACAGGGAATGTTTGTTACAGATTTGTACCATCAGACTATTCAGAAGCCACCTAATCCTGAGCCTGGAGACAGACCAAGAAGGCCCAGACCAGGTCTGAGGTTTTGTAGGATTGCTACAGACGTTGCTATGTCAGATATTAAGTGAACAGGATGGGGGAAAAGTCTTACATAATAAATAGAAGATTTTATATAACAGTATATTTCAGATCCTACTGCTGGAATTATCCCACTGAAATTCCCCAAATTAGTCTTCCCTTCCCCCTCCAGGGAACTTGTGTTACAATGTGGAATCAAAGCAAGCTTCTGAATATTTTTTCACTGATGAGCTGGGCACAAACTAATGTCCCCATTCCTCCCCCTTCCTCTATACTACTCAACTGCATTTGCTCAATGAAGAACCTTTTCAAAAACAAATCCACATATTTATAAGCAAATAAACTTCCTGACTGCACCTTGCTCTATGGACACAGCAATTCCCCTAAGGAGAGGCATAAAAGCCTAACGTCAACAAGGGCTCAAAAGGAATTCCCTCCCCCTGTCCCCAGGGGTGAAGTTTGTTGCATATCACGTTGATTAATCCGGATCATCAATTCCAAGAGAGGTGAAAAGTTAAAACTCTCTTTGTTGACTTACAACAATGATTTAAACTACAGTTTCATGCACACAGTCACCTGGATTACAACAAACTGCCAGAGCTGGTGGCTCCAAACACAACCCTTGCACAGCACACACAGCCACAGGCAAAGCCATCTCCCCCCACCACAGCAGCCAGGAGAAGGACTTCAGCAAGGGAAAACCTTCTCCCAAGCTTCACTCCAAAGGCAACACAAGGAAGTGATAATTAACTCTACTTCTTCATGGGGGAATTCGGAGTTGGATCTACACAGGCAGACCAATGAACAAGTGTGAGTGCTCTCTGCAGACAAACCATCCAGACCATTGTTGTACGGGTCGGTTGGACAGTGGCCCGAACAATAAGCTGTTTTTAGAAAACCAGGGATTCATCCTCTTATGTGGCATGAGGGAGGGATTTAGCCTTAATTTAGCACCATTTAGAAAAGATTACCCTTTAATTGCAATAGGAGCTGGCAGACACTGGCAGCAGTGAAAAGCCTTTATCCTGCAGAGCTTCCAGGCGCTCAGTGACAGCTCCCGGGCCAGCAGCGCAGAGCCTGCCCTCGCTGTCCCCAGCTGGCTGCTCAGGGCCACCAGACCACGGGGCCACAAACCCCTCACTCATGGGCATGAGGATCAGGGAGGGCGTGTGGGGCTGCCACAGGGCACCAGAGGAGAGGAGCTGCAGCCTTCACAGTTGTCAGTACGACCCAGGGCTCAGGGCCCAGCTGGTTTGGGCAGAGATTTGGTATCAGGGAGATGCCCACTTCCTTCCTTTTGGTGGCCAGGGCAGCAGAGGACAGCTCCCATTCTCTGGTGTCACGCTGCACTTCAGAGATCTGCCCAAGCAGAGTGCAGGGTTGCCAAATCCCTGCCAAGATCCAGCAGCTCATCGCCACCCAACCTCATTGCCACACAGTCACCTGTTAAAAATGTCATCCAGTTTGGAGCAAACCCAAACGCTCTTCCAGATTGGGATCCAGGAAAACGTCATCCTTGTTCAAACACATTTTGCTGCAGCAGTAACACCTGTCTTATGTCTGTGCTGGAATAATCCCAGTTCAGGCTGACACATCCCAGAACCTACTGCAGTTTCCCAAGTCAGCTTTATTTTGAAAAGTTCAATGAAAAAGTAATGATTTCTATGCACAGACAAGGCCTTAAGCCAAGGTTTAACACTCTTCCTATCCATGTTTTACCCAAGCTTGGCAGGGCCTTAGGCCTGAAAGATGAAGCCACTGCCCAGCTGCTGAGCCATCTGAACTCACTGGGAACCAGGGAGGAGAGCAGGGACTCTCCAGCAGGGAGGCTGGGAGCTGGAGAAGAAAGCTGTCAGAAGAGGACTGATCAGATGAGAAGCCATGAGAAGGAACAGTGTCAGTGGAGGAGGCAAAGAGCATGTGTCTAAGGGAAAAGATAGGACACTCAGGACGTGGTAGAGGGTAAAAGTGGAAGGAAGGAGATCAGAGACAGCAGTGAGTTCAGCAGAAAACTGAGGAAGAGGAGCAAAACCAAGTGCAGGAGGAAATAGGAGTGAGAGGAAGAGGCATGAGCCTGTAGCTGCTTGACCTTTCAGCTATGAATGGGTAGCCAACCATCCTGTATCCCCTTTGTGCCCCAACTGCTTCCAGCCCCTTGGCCTAGGGCTGAAGTTTGTCTCCCATCCAGTGCCCAAGGTAAAGATCACAAAGCACAGCCTCCCACAGAGCTGTGTAAAAGTCCTTAAAATTAATCACATATTAACCAAACCCAGCTAACCAGCAACTGTCAGGGACACGAGTCATTATTTCAGTCCAAGACTTTACAGGACAGAGAAACCATCCTGGCAGGGGCAAGGAACAGCGCTGGTTTAAACCTAACAGCATGTGAGAAGTACCCTCCCTGTCTAGTTTACACACACGAAAGCAGAAGGTCCTCACCCTCTGTCAGCTGCAGCAAAAGCTACAGAGGAGAAAGTGGAAGGCCAGAGTTGTTTGAAATACTGTGGGTTATTGGGGAACAAAACCCAACCAGTAATTGTGTCATTTGCTCAGGGCATTCTTTCCTAAACATTTAAGTTCTGTTCCAGTAGCCTGGCACCGCACTCAAAAATGCCTTGGAAGGATATTATTAGATATCCTTGGACATTATTACACTTCTTTGCATTCACTGCCACTGCCCTTGCTGCTCATTCTGAAACATCTTTACAGGACTAATGTCTAAAGCACGATCCACTCAAAATCAAATTATGATCCCAGCACAGAACTGAGAGTCCCATCTTGCACTCAGTGACACACTGAAGCAGACAAGTTTTATTTTTTTGAGACTACAGGGAACAACTCTCTGTCTTTCCAGGAGCCCACTGCACATTCAGAGCTGGAATTTGAGCAAGTTGTTTTGTTGCATTCCAAATGGACCCTGTTCTCAGGCACACGAAGGCCACAAAGTTAAAGAAAAATGAAAGAAATAGAGGAACTCCAACCATCCCCACAGATATTCTCCAAATTCCTCAAACATAACTTTTCCATTATTACTCCAAGAAGACAAAGGAAGACAAATACATACTCCTGAAATTTCAAGACACTAGATCAGTAATCCAACAGGACAACACTGTGACTACACTCTGCGGCAACACCAGTTCCAAAGGCAGCATTAAGGCATCTTAAAACACAAGAAGTGTTAAACAATCCAAGAGTTAAACACTCTGAGTCTCAGCACTGGAGAGCATTCATGTGCATGGAGACAACCAAGGGCTGGGCTGTTCTTGAGAGCTCTTTTAGAAGTAAAATCCAGCTTTCAGAGCCTCACTGAACCAAGGCACTGGAACAAAACTCAGATCTGCATCAGCCACACATCTCGTGGAGGCTCCTTCCCCCACTGAAGATTAAGGCCACATTCTTCATACAAAGCCTGATGTTATGTGCAGTAAGACAAAGCTAACACATGACCAGCACAGCATGGTACCAGGCAGCAAATGGAGCCCAGGGCAAGGAAAATACTTCCATCAAATTAATCGCTTTCTATGGAGATGACCTTGCCACAGAGAACAACGATGATAAGACAAGAAAATACATTCCTTGTAAAGCACACACAGAAATATAGTGTCAACCTTAATGCTATTTCAGGCCTATTGTGAGCAAGTACAGGACAGGCCTGTTGTGGAAAAAAGGGCAAACAGCCACAGTGATGGTGGACACAATAAATGCTCCTCGAGGCCAGTTCTCAAAACTCCCAGAGCCAAGAACCTCAAAAGTGAAGAGATGCCTCACAGGGGCTCTGCCAGCCCCAAAAGCCTCCCTGGATGAGGCAGACTGAGAGACACTCCCCAGCTGCAGTTCCTCATGCTGAGGAGCATGAAAGGAATGAATGCCTTACTATGCTCCACGCACATCCCAACAATGGGGAGGTCAGAGGGAATATCAGACCAATTTTTATGTTAACAGGCTTTGTGTCATGTTAAAAGGGTCCATTTGCTTCAGTACCAATAACTCATTTATATTTTAGGGCACTTGGCCACAGAGGCTAGAGTAGAATAACCAGCTACCAACCAGTGGAGTAGCTATTATTATATATATGTATCTCCACATATATATATGTATGAATATATGTCTATATACCCACACAGTTACTATTCTGTGCAGATACCAGCAGCTCTGTCCCACTGCATTCCTTACTGTACTCCTATTGTTTGGTTTGTACCTGTTTTCCAAGTGAAATAAGTAGGCATTTCTCTTCCTTGTGCCCTTCCACAGAGAGGAACATGAACAGTTCTAGCTACAGTTTCCCTCCAATCCCCTACTGTGCTTACCTTCAGTAAGAACCCATGAGGACAGGAAAGCATAATGGCTCACTTGAGTGAAAATTAATCCTGGAATATGGGATTTTTCCCAGCCCAGAACCCCACTAAGTTAAGGTAACCACAATTCCCTCACACCGTTCTAGGGGTTACATCAGCAGTTCACCAGGACAGAGGGTAGAATGATGCAGAACACGTTCAGGGGGGGAGAGAAGGGCTGCAAAACTCCTGAACATGAGAATGATTAGTAGGATCACTGCAAGAGCTCACATGGAGGAATAAAACTCCAGTGCCCATGAAATGCCTGACACTGACAGAAGACAACTCTTCCCTGCATTCCTTTCCCAAGATGTAATGCTGCAAGTGGCACAGGAGTCACAGCATTCCTCTAGCCCTCCTGAAACCCAGACAAACAACCAACATATCTCAGAACTGCATCCTAAACTATGGAGCACATTAGGAAGTACCAGGATGCAAAAAAACATATGTATGTGAGCAGCAGAATTGTTGAGGCTGGTGGCTGGAAGGGAGCACCTACTCTAACCTGCTCAGGACACTGTCCACTTGGGATTTGACTGTCCTCAAAGATATTCTCTGCCCCATAAGCTCTGGGCAGAGAATAGAAAAGGAGAGAATAAGTTTAACATGGCACAATGTGTCTGTGGTTATTTATGTATGTGCTATGGCTCAGTCTCTGGTTTTTATGGACTGTTCTGTAGCAACACAAATAACACTCGAGGCTGGAGCTAAACAACTCCACAGCTGGATTTGTTCCAAGTGACTCAAATGTGCTCTTAAAATATTTCTATGATTACTGAATGATCTTAGAACAAGACTTCATTGTAACCAGTGGGGGTGGAGGGAAATGTTTTAAAACAACCCTGTTCCCCAAACACTGCTCTAATTTAGCCGGTTAAGTGCAAGAGGTCTCATTTCCCAGGGATTAGTTTGGGTATTTTGGCCTCAGCCCACCTTTAAATTGGACTCAATTAGTAGAGAACATAGGCTGCAGTCACAAAACAAGAAAGAAAAAAAAAAAAGAAAAAAGTATTAATTACCTCTAAAAGAAGAAACTTGCAAAAATAGCTGCCTTATAGTTTGCATTTTGTGCCTGAAATGACAGAGCTGCAGGTGGAAGCCAGCAGATGTTACACCCAACCCCTCAACCTGCACCCAAGAGCCAGAAGATAGAAGAGAAGACACACAGACCCCAGGCTGTTAACAGGCAGGTCTGGTGTGAGGCCACCATCAGCTGGAGTTCAGTGATTGGTATTTAGAGATAGCATTCAGAGTATTTAGTCACAAGAGCAGCTCTGCTGCCTGGACATTACTTGTCCCCGGGCAGAACAACATTCTTTCCTGCTAACTATGCTTTAGACCAAGTATCCTGGGCCAAAACTTATAATTTACTTTTAAAGCCAATTGTGCATATACTTGTCCACCTGGCATTGCTGTAGCATCAATACAGTGAATACAGAAATTACTGTGTAATGTTTATTATATAAATAAACCCATGCGAGACAAAACCTGGCATACAAGCACAACTGAGAGCAATTACATATGATAATTGCTAACAGTTTAAGAATTACAGACTGGCAACAGGTTAGGAATGTTAAATTTCAAATCAAACTCCTAATATTTTTTCACTTTTTTTTTTTTTTTTTTTTTTTTTTTTTTTTTTTTTTAATAGAAGCACTCGCTTCTGAAAACCTTTTAGAAAAGCCCTTTTGTGAACAGAAAAAGGAGAAACTTTATAAAGGTTATGTCAAGTCCCCTGTTTTCCAGCTGCAGAGATTTCACAACCAGCAACAGTCCCAAAACAACCCCAAAGCCCTAAGGGTTTACAGAGGAGCATCCAGCTGAAGGCAGGAAGGAGGCTGGAGTTGGCTGATGGCTGAGGAATTAAGCAACTCAGACACACCCACCTGCCATAGCCCATCGTGTCTGGCTTGGGCTACCCCCCAAACTCAGAGATTCCCTTTCAAATCGATGAAGACTGAGGCTCTCAAGTGCAAATACATGTAGGGTTACAGGCAGAGGAGGCTGAGAGAAAACAGCATCCTCTGAGAAAACAAAAAACCCCACAAAAAAGGAGATTTGTTGTCTTTTCCACGTGTTCCTTCCCTTTTATCTTCTGAGCACAAAGTAATTTTAAGACCAAAGAGAATTCCCCAAAAATACATATTAAATTAGGAGACTGAATTTAGTTTCTGCAATCAGAAGGGATCTGAACAAAAGGGCCAAACCTCCACGTGATGGCAAGCAGGGAATGACAAGGAGCCAAAAAAAGAGAGGCACCTCCACAACTACCCAATGCACTTTTGGGAAATCTGCCTTCAAAAATCCTTCCACAGATCCAGTGAAACTCTCCGAGGAAGGCTGTTTGGGAAGCAGACACATCAACCTTGATTTTAAAACTTTAGAAGGGCAAGGGGGTAGGGAGGTTGGGGGAGATGGATGGGGAGTGAGAACATGCAAGAAAGAGACTCGAGCTTTTTCAGTCTTCTCACCATGCAAGAATTTACCAGACACTTGAAAGGGATAAAAATACAAGTAGCTGCCTCCTGTCGCAAGATATTCCACATGTGTTTCATGCTTTATTAACTTGCAGTGAAATACAGAATTCTGCACTGTGTTCACTGTGTGCCGTGGGGAAATCTGTGTTCACAATTAGGTTTGATGTGCTCCAAGAGATTTCTCAATGCAGTTCAGCAAGGTCACATTAAAGCAGGCAAGTCCATCCATTCAGTATTTAATTGCCTGCACAGTTGGGAGAGACAGCACTGACTCATGGACCGTGCTTAAGGAAGTTGCATCAGGAATTGCTTAAGTACATTAAACTTTACATGACAATAAGTTTTGGGAATTTCAGGATGTATCTCCTTTCACCACATGAGTAACAAGAACTCGAAATTCATGCCCTAAACGGGATTGAAGAAGGAATGCATGGTAAAATTTAAGATTAAACTCCAGTAGCAAAACATAAAATCCCAAATCCCTTTCCTTCAACTTACTTTCTCCCAAACTGAACTAGAGAAGCATCCTTAATAGCCCCCCTGACACAGTAAGGAAACTTGTGATGCTGTAAACTAAGGACACAAGACAACAGTTTTAAAAGTTTCAACAAGCAAATGAGCTATTCCAATTCCATGACAGTTCTGGCCATTTCCAAAACGAGAGAGTTCAACACACTTCCATTGCCTTAAGTTTATTCAAAACAGCTGTGCTCACTAAACAGACATTCCCATTTCCTGCCCACAAAACATTCTCAACCCAGTTAAAATAAAGGAGGGAGAAAAACAAGGCAAGAATCTGGTGCTGCTACTGCAGATCACAGTCCAAGTATTTATGAGGGTGTCTCGCTGAACTTCCAGGCTGCAGTGCCTGCTCTCCTACCAAACCCTGGGGCACAGCTCCAGGGAAACGCTGGCACATCCTTTTCCCGCCGATGGGGAAAAAAAGTCATTGCAGTTCTGGTCGGTACTTTTCAGGATCCAACTGCATTCCCAGAAGATCTCCCAGTCTGTAAGCAGTTAAAGCACAACACAGACTGTACTTTTCTGCTGGTTTTAGAAAAGCTGCACCAGAGGCTCTTTGAACACACAAACAAACTTTAACTCACCTAAACACCAAAGCAGCTGCAGAATTATAGGCTTGGTTTGGGGGTGCAGTTGTTTGTACCAGGGCCTTAGGAGCACAAACATCTGTGCAAGGGGAGATGCTCAATTAACACTTCCCATGCCCAAATACAAAACTGTCCCGTTAGTATCAGAGATCTTAAATTATTCAGAGTTCAAAATGCAACTACTGGAGTTACGGAATTCCTCCTCTGCAGGACAGGAGAAAGGCAAAATGCAGGGGCACTTCAGGTACTTTGTAGCCTCTCTGGGCCCACATAAGAAACAAGTTAACTTTCAATTCCTCCTTCCTCTATCCACACTTCAAAAAAACCTCCAGGAGTATTTGTTTTTAAAGGTACAATCCTGATATCTTTGTATTTCAGACTGGCAACACTGTCAACAAATAAGCAGTGCCCGCACCAAGATTCTGGCAAGGAAAACCTGTACTTGAGGCTACAGGGGCAGATGTCTGACATTTGTCTCCCCTGAACAGACTGGCTGCACAAATAAGAGCACAGATCCCATGCAAGCCCAGCACAAGGCACAGAATGATTTCTTAAGTCCCTCTCACTTTAATCAGTTTCTCTGGCAAGACTTTCATAATTCACCTATGAAGCAAAGTCATACTGGACTGCTCCCACTGAATTCCCAGAGGATCTTGTCACAATTGAATAATCAGATGATAGAGGGATCTTACTTGTGAGTGTACAAAAAAAAAAAAAAAAAAAATCAGCAAAGTTTGTATTTAAGTAAAATTCTTAATAAAGATACACAGTGAAAGAAACGCACCCCCTGTAAGGACTGAAATGGCAATCTACTGTACTGCACTCCTTCTCCTTCCCATCAGGAAAGGAGCACCTCCCCAAACACAAGAGCAGTGTCTAGTAAACCTGCCGTGGTCAGGGGATTTTTCAGCTTAACAAAATGTTCTGGTTGCCATGCACTTGAAGTTAACTAATTTCTTCTATTTAAATGCAGATTTCACGTAGCTATACAGTTTGCTACAGAGCCCACTTTCACTTCAGCCTTACCTGCTGTGCACACATAAGACAGATTTTATAAAACATGACAAGATCTCATTCATCCCCCAAACCAACCAGCCATTCAAATTTAAAAAAAACAACCATCCATATTGTTATGAAAGACCACAAAGCCAGCCAACAAAAGCTAGAGCAGCTGGATTGAGTTAAGATCACAAAGCTTATCATTCCACTATTACAGGGAGAAAAGAAAAATCAGCATATTTTTCTAGATGACAAGGCCAGCACAGTCTTCTTAAGGGTACTCAGAGAGTGCCCAAAGGTTTGCATTTTCTTACTCATTTTGTCACACTAAATATGTTGCTGTATTCCCGATGCAAATCCTTCTTTAAAACCCTCTGCCTACTACCACTGCTAAGACATGTAGGAGAATATCCCAGCCCTGCTGAGAGACAGAGTGACAACCCTCACCAAGGGCGTAAACTGGACTTCTGGAGTGAGAAATGTCAGAGATGGAAGCCACAAAACTCGAAGGAAAAAAAAAAAAAGAACCACATGGAAGAATAGATATTTACTGAAAGGAAAATAACACCTTTTGTTATAGGTCAAGCCTTGCCATTAGTGACATTACAGGTGTTAAATTATGTAAATTTATACAAAATTCAAAAGGGACAGGAGACAGTTTGAGTTGGAAATAAACAGATCAATCGCTGTTCTTCACTTGAAGACAAATCATTTCTGTGACAAATGATTATTTATGTGAATCTCATTTAGAACAGGTGAGAATATTTGATTTTAACCACTTCTAGGTTACAACCAAACACTTTTTTGAAAGCATCTCCAAAAGGGAGCCGAGTGGAATTGCTTTGCACAGCTGTTGAACACAGCGAACCAAGACACAAGTCAGACAGAAGCTTTTACTCACATAGACACAAGCCTCAGAAAACTACTGCATTAAACTATGCCAAAGAAAAATTTCAATCAGGACCACTGCTGGATGATTCCTGCTAAGTCAGAGATCAGAATTTATTTAGGGAAGTATGTTTTGGCAAAATATAGCCTTTCTTCTTTTTATAGCATGTACCAAAGCTGAGGGCACCTGCTACATGACACTGCTTTTTTCTGTTCCTTGCCTCTTGGGGACAGTCACACTCATCCAACAATAGCCCATTTCTATTCCAAAGGCCAAATGCCCCTTCCAAATGACATCAGAGAGAACCACTATATCATTATATACTGACTGCTTGAACATGCATTCTTTCCCCTTTCCTTCCTGACATCACACACTGTCGAAAAGTTTCATCCCCAGCTCCTGACAGGGCACCTACTGCCCAGCACCAGCAAGAGCTAGAGAGCTGAGTGGACTACAGACATGTCATGCTCATGCCACACTGGGCATCACAACCAAATCTCTCCCTCAAAACAAACAGAGCCTTATCCAGTGGGATGTGAGAAAATCCCTTCTGGTTTAGAGTTCCCCATTCGTGCAACGGAATAAACCCCAAACAAACACCATCCTCGATCATCAGGAAACACAAAGGATTCTGACCTTGCTAAGAAATTAAAATCAGATGTAACAAACTCTTTGTGCACAGGGGGAAATGAAAATTGTTTGGTTTGGGCAGGTCAGATGCCAGTGATGGCGTTAGGTCATTACATGTCTCTGCCTTGGAGCCAGAGCCAAAATGAAGGTTCCAACACTGACAGACTGGACATGCAGAGGGATTTCCTAAAGAACTTACCAAGTACTGTCTCCCTGTCTACAGCACAGCGCTCTGCACCTCACTGGGAGCTTGCCAAGTTCCACACTGCACCTTATCAGCAACTGAGGGGTGAGAAGATTAGAGGACACCAAGAAGAGTGCAGGCCACCCAGCCCAGCTCAGCACCCCACCAGACACACCACTCGCTTCAGTGAGAGCTGTACCAGTCCCACATGGCACAGCTGCTCCCCAAACACGGCCACAGGACTGCAGGGAATCCCCATCCATCCCCACACTCAGCTTCAGTTATGTTGGGGCTGAACATTCCCAGTCAGACCCGTGCCCAGGCACCCAGCCAGAGCCGAGCCAGCCCCGTGTAAAGGACTCTCTGCACACCATGGGGGTCCCTGCGTGCCTAGGGCTCCAGTGGCAAATCCACAGCTTTTAGCAGACTCTTCAGGTAAGTCCCATCTACCCATTCCAAAGAGGGGTGTAAAGGCAGACTCCACTGCCTGGTGGAAATTCCAGTCAGAGTAGGGAAAACAGCTGAGAAGAGACGAGGGGGAGGAAAGTGGGAAGTGGAAAGAAGAAAGACAAGAGCTGGAAGAAGGGGGAGCTAAGAAAAAAAAGCCAGAGTCTGCAGCTATTACACTTTAAAATTCAGCTCTTCTCTGAAATGGAGGCTCCTCCATTCATTTGGATGGCAAAGTTGATTTATGTCACTTCCCTCTGCTGAGGTTTTGCAGATCATATTTCAAACCCACGTTATATTCCTCTGTTGCCGGGTTACCAGACCCGAACAAACAATTCTCTGCAGTCTGCCAAAAGCAGAGAAAGCAAGCAAACGGATGCCTGGAGGATGCATCACCCTCTGGAAATCATCTTATGGCCCCACGCTGCTACAGATTAGTCACAAGCTTACACAGCAGAGACAGAAAGAGGAATGGACAATCCATTATCTCTGGGGGCAGCACAGAGACCTGAGAACCGCTATTCCCACCTGCCTGCCCCCTCCCAGGGAAATCAGGCAATTTTCCCCAATCATTAGAATTTTCTGGCAGGTTAGAAGAAATACAGCCCTAAATTCAAAGGGATAAAACTGGGTGTTAACACCCCGGAAACCACCAAGCGCTTCCCCACAAATGCGGAAACGACAACCAAGAGCCAAGATTTGCCAGGAGGAAGCCACTCTGTAAGGCCCACGTGACAAAACACCGGTGGCTGTGGGTTTGAGACTTTCAGGCAGGATGTCTGACACTCCAGGGGCTGCACAAACTTCCCCTTCAGGGCTGTGGGGACACACAAAGCCCCTACTGTGCTCAGCACCAAGAGCAGCTGATGATGCATCTCAGCACCCCTTTAGTGCTGCTTTAACACGCCCTGGGTGAGGTGGTACCTGCACAACCCCCTGCAGTGGCCCAAGCTGGGGAAGTGACCTGATTCGAGGACAAAAACAAAAGTAAATAAAATAATAAAGCAAATCTGGCTCGGTGCCACAGTGTAATTTAACTGGATCCCCTCTGCAGCGCAGCAAACACCCACCACTGCCGCATGTTGGGGGGTGAGTGGGTGGGTGGGTGGGGGAAATAAGTAGCAAATTGCACTACTGTTTCCAAAGTGTGGGTTCGTGAGACCTGAGGTTTATTCTAATAGAGAAAATGAGAAATTATCTCATGTCTGCTGGAGGGTCAGGGCCAGCCCTTATTCAGGGCCAAGGCACAGACAGGGCACCAAAAGTGAAATATGACGTTTTTCCCAGAGGAGATCACAGCAGTTAATGGAAAACTTCTCCAGAAACATGTTTGTTTGGGTTTGTTTGGTTTTTTTTTTTTTTGGTTTTTGTTTTGGTTTTTGTTTGGTTGGTTTTGTTTTTTTTTTTAATAAAATTAATTCCACCTGGAGGTCTTTGCTATTCACCCAAATATTTATGGATGTCCCATTACGTAAATTACAGTGAATTTTATCACAGAAAGCCCAAGAAGAACATTCAGCAGTTTCATTAAGTAACTGAAAATCATCACTTCGAGAATATTATTTCTGATTTTTAAAAAGGGGAGTTCAAGGAACGCTGGTAAAGAAAATTAAGCCAGTAACATGAAGCCTTGCAAGTTACTATTTCCAATGCGGCAGGAAAAATGGGAATGTTTAATTTTTCAGGCTTTACTTTTCTGCAAAAGAAGGACATGTGAGAAGAGCAGCTTTTCCAAAACACAGCACTAAGTGTCTGTAACACTACAAATATCAGATTAAAGTTACAGGTGCCTCTATTCTTCATGTAAACCAACCATGATGTATCAAAACATAAGAAGTTTAGTTGACACGGGACTAATTTGCTCATCCCACCCATAGTTTTCAGTCTGATTTGACACTATTTTATGCATTAAACCCTTTGATTTTAACCATGCTGCAAGGTTAGAGGTAACCTCAAATGTCATTAAGGTCCTTCCCTTTCAGCAGGAATCAATATTACAGCTGAATATTAATTAGGAGGCTGCAGAGGCAGAGCTGAGGCCTTAGAGGTATTGCTGCTGGACATCATTATTTACCATAATTAAACAGAAAGCCTTAGTCAACCCAGCACTGAACTATGAGCACAGAGGGTCTAATCCCAGTCTGTCACTGGCTTGTGAGGTAACTTTAGCCCAGCCCTTTTAGCAGGGTGTTATTTGAATGTTCCTTTCAAAGACAGCTCCCAGGTTTACCCAGGAATCATCTACAGAGACATCGTGGCATGGCATAAAGTCAATACATGATCCTTAAAGGTGAAAAAACAGAAATGAGAGCCACTGTCAACCTCAAAAGACACAAAGAGCCCCGTGCAGATCATTGCCAGTGTTCTTGTAAGCTCGTTCCCCTCTTAAAAACCACACACAAACCATACACATCACCCTGTGACGTACTGGCACGTGCTTTTAGACTTCAAAACCAGCCACAGTCTACTTGTGAACCTTTACATTATTACAGAAATAATCAACCCCAGTGCCTGAGTTTCCCTAGGGATTTAAACACAGTTCTACCACCACCACTACGACACAACCAAGCAATCAGAAAGGAGCTGTGGACACCAAGACCAGCAGTTGGTTCTAAATCTGGCTGACACATCAAAGCAACTCCAGAGTCCTCAACAAAGCAGATAACCCCTTTTTCAAGCAAACCTTCCATGCCATGTTCCCCCACAAATCATCAGAGAAATTACATAATGTGTAGTATTTCACTACAAAAAAAAAAAAAAAAAGCCAGTATCTTATTTCTCTGAACCAGGGAAAACATTTATCATCATCTTCAACGAAGTCTGAAATCAATCCCCTTCTACAAAAGCAAAAGTGGTACTGAAAATAACCAGTAAGTTTACATGAGGATAGTTTGTATTTCAATTTTGTTCTCTCAAATGAAAATGACAGAAGAAATGCAGCACAAATCACCATAAAAGATATGAGATCAAGTCAGCACACATACCAATAAAAGAAATAACTTAGGGAAGACTCAATCCCAGTGAAAAACTAGTTGGTGTGGAGCCTCAGTGCCAGGACAGGACAGCTCCCCATTTTCACCAGGACAGCTTGGACTGCAAACACTGAGTGTACAAAGATGTCTTTACAAAAACGGGGCAGAGCTCTGAGGATTTCTCTGCTCTCAGAGGGATACAACAGTGTATCTGCCACAATCAGGGATGGGGGGCAGGGAGGAGAACCTGGCCAGAAAGACCTGATAACTGTAGCAGAAAAGCCTGTCCGTTCAACCAGCCGTGCTGCAGAGTTCCCACGCTCAGAGCCCATTTACCTACGGTATGAACAGGGCCAGGACACGGGGGTGCTTCGTAAGATGAAACAAATTACAGCATATCCAAATCGACAACACCCAGCAGGACAGGAAACTGCTGTGTGCCTGCCCTGCACCCTGCCTAGCATGGCCTTGTGCTGCCGAGGTCTCCTGATGGAGGGGAACAAAATAAGACCTCCAGAGACTACAAGGGCTGTATTTTCAAAGGCTGCGTGAAGTCACAGTTAAGAAGCAAGAGGTGGAAAGCACCATTCCCCAAGAACAGGTGACCCAAGGGGGAGTCCCTTTAGGTTGGAGCTTGAACCACAAGGTAAGCCTGGTGCGCAGCACTCCCTCAGCCTGGGAAAAACAAGAAGTTGCATAAACAGGAAAGACGATAAACTCCCCCCTCTTAGAGCATGCTTCGTGCATCTGCTAAAGGTTTTACAAGATCTAATGCAGACCAGATTCCCCCCCCCCAGCATCAAAAGAGCAGCAATGCAGAGTCCTCAAGCTGTTCCCAGAATTGTTTGCCTCCCAGGTTATGACTTAATTGCAATGAGACATGCACACACAAAGCAAATCCTTCGGTACGTGAAAAGCAAAGAGGAGTGAATCATTGCTGATCCCTTTTTTTCTTTTTTTTTTTTTTAATCTCTTCTCAAGTGGTGCAGCCCTAAAAGAATGAAAAGACCTTATCATCAAGCCCTTTTCCACCTGAGAGCCAAAGCACTTAATGCCCAAACCACACACAGCACAAGCCAGTGACTGAAGCACCACCTGTGACTGAGCCAACCTGGCTCCAGCTGCCTTGCTGAGAGAGGCTGGGCCAGTCCCTTCACCTCTCTGCCACGTTTCCCATCCCACCCACCTAATGGGTTTACTGACTTTTCATTCCCTTGAGCTCAACTCTACAGCTCTCACCTTCTTTTCAAGACTGCCACTGCCCTTGACTTCCACACCTCTAGTCCTGTCGTGCTGCTGTAACCTCGAGTGGCTTTAGCAACAGCAGCACAATCAGTCCAGCGCCCATATTTAGCTAACAAGTTTCTAGCCACGTAATTCCAAGTTATTAACCTCTTTGCTTACGCTAGTTTAACACAATAAAAGCAAAATAAAGCTTTATTTACAAAACCAAAAGACACACAGGAGGCGGGAAGGGAGGGCATTCACCGATTCAACTGAATTTGTACCAACCAGTCTATTCCAAGAATTTACTTGCCCTTTGAAACAGTGTATTTTGATTTTACTTGAAATCCATTTCCAACTGAACGAGCTAAAGCAAAGCCCCATTGGATACGGTTTGCACGGGTCAAATAAATCCACATAGGCCGTATCAGATCTTCTGCAATCAAGGCAAGGCCTAAATCAGTTGAAAAGCAGCACAGGGTTTTCCTGCACAGCAAATCACCGGACCAACCAAGGCTACAGGCGGCCAGGCAACTTCCCAAGGGACATGGTATGGAGTGGGCTGGCAGGGGATCAGCTCACAAGGACAGCGAACCACCAGTCCGTGTGTTGTGACTCTTCCCCAGGCACCACTTTTCCCACGTTCTACACTAGAAAAACTTTATGTGCCATTTCAGCAACACAGCGTTTCTCCCGACAAACCTTACTCTGCTGTACAGATTAGATCTGGAGTTTCCTTTAAAAAAAGAATTTAAAATAATAATAAAAATAAACAGTATAACAATAATAATAAAACATAATAACAATAACAAAACTAACAACAATAATAACAAAAATAACAATAACAAATAATAATACACCAACGACACGGAACAGCACCAAACCAAATATTATGCAAACTAAAGCCTGCCAGTTTATTTTCCCAGTGGTCCCCAGCTGAGGAGGTGATTTAACAGCGACGCAAGATTCTCCCGTCCGCACAAAAAACAGGGGTATGAAAGCATCACCACCTCACCCCGGTCCCGGGCATGGACGGGAGGAGAAAGAGAAGCGCTCAGCCCCCTCCCTCGCACATCCCCGGCACGGCGGAGGGGCTCGGGGGCACAGAGGCCTTTTCTTTTCCCCACCCCACCCCTTCCCTCGCCCGGCTGTCACTGCGGGGGCAGCGCTCGAACGCCGTGCCCGCACCGGGCCCGGGCACCCCCGCACCGGCCCCGCCGCCGCCCCTCACCTCCTTGAGCTGCTCCATCTCGGCGCGGATGGTCTCGTACTCCAGCTCCAGCTCCTCGTACTGCTGCTTCAGCTGCTGCTTCTCCTCCAGCACGGCGAGCCCGTACTCCGCCGCCTGGATCTTCTCCCGGGTGGTCTCGCCCAGCTCCTGGAAGAGCCGCTTGATCTCGCTCCGCAGCCATTCGGGCTCCGACTCCATCACCAGCCGCGAGTACTCCTCCTCCTCCATGGCCAGCGACATGTCGGCGGGCGGGCGAAGGTGCAGCCCAGCTGCCCGCTCCCTAGCAGCGTTGGGGGCCGCGGGCGGCCGGGGCAGGGCCCGCTGGGGCCGCCATGGACGGGCCGGGCGGGCGCAGCTCCCGCCGCCGCTCCTGCCGCTCCCTGCCGGTCCCTCCCGCGGGGGCCGCCGAGCGCTCTGAAATCATTCAAAAGGCACGGCCGGGCCGGCGCCGCGCGGCCCGCTGGGAGAGGGAGTCCCCCGCCCGCGGCCGCTGCGTGCGCCGCAACGCCCGCCGGGCCGAGGCGGACTACAACTCCCGGCGTGCACCGCGAGGGGCGGTGGCGGCGGGTGGAGGCGGTGGGGGACAGCGGCCCCTGGCGGGGGAAGTGGGCGCTGCAGTGCGGGGGAGAAGGGAGGGGAGAGAGCGGGGGCCTGGGGTACCCAAATTGGGCACACGCACCCCGGGATAACCCCCCGGGTACCCACATTGGGCACACGCACCCCGGGATAACCCCCCGGGTACCCACACTGGGCACACGCACCCCGGGATAACCCCCCGGGTACCCACATTGGGCACACGCACCCCGGGAACACACCCCGGGGTACCCAAATTGGACACACACACCCTTGGGACCCTAGGGTACCCAAACCAGGCACACACACCCCAGGATACCCCCCGTGTACCCAAACCGGGCACACACACCCCGGGAACACACCCTGGGGTACCCAAACCGGGCACACACACCCCTGGGACCCTAGGGTACCCAAATTGGGCACACACACCCCGGGAACACACCCCCGGGGTACCCAAATTGGGCACACACACCCCTGGGACCCTAGGGTACCCAAACTGGGCACACACACCCCGGGAACACACCCCGGGGTACCCAAATTGGGCACACACACCCCCTGGGACCCTAGGGTACCCAAACCAGGCACACACACCCCGGGAACACAGCCCAGGGTACCCAAACCGAGCACACACACCCCGGTAGACCCCCGGGCACCCACCACGAGCACTGACCCAGGGCACCCACCCCGGGACACCCAGGAGAGGACAAAAGGTCCCCGGGGAAGGCTGTGCTGGCACCAGCCCCACGCCGCACCCAGAGCTGCCAGCACCTCACTGGTGTTCCCGGTGTTCTACATCTCCCGTGCAATCCCTGCTACGAGGCGTTCTCCGTCCACCCACGGGGACCAAACTGTGCCCCTCGCGTCTCCTCGAGGATGAGCAGGGCCACGGGACAAGGCGCTCCCGGCACGGCTGCCTGCTGGACGGAGAGACAGGCGGCAGCGAGACCCGCTGCCGTGACCAGCTGTGTGACACTGGCACTTGGGGCAGTTGTGCTGCCCTTTTTGGAAAGGATTTGCCAGCCTGTGGGGCTGGTGCCATCAGCCTGTGCCCCAGGTTACACCGCTGGGCACAGCTAGTGGCAAAGGGTTTGGGACAGCACGGGTAGAATCTCTAAATTAAGTGATTTCTGAAGTATAATGAATACTGAAGAGAGACAAACCTCCGCTGGTTGGAGCATTGGAATTCCTGAGCAGCCCCATAAAGGTGGCGTGGGTATGGCCCCGTGGGGCGGGGAGGTGGCAGCTTCACGCCCGCTGTCACCCTCCCTTCGAGTGGCAAGCGCAGCTCGCGCTTTCTTCGAGCGTCAAAAACGATCAGTAATGAGCTGGTGAGCAAACGCCAAACACAATAAAAACAATTACGTTGTTTGAGCACTCCACAAAGGTCTCAGACATAAAGCATCGTGTTTGCTCACGGCTGCAGGGGTTTTTCCAAGCTGCTTTGAACTTCTGCTCGTGTTCATCACGCTCTGTCCCGGTGCACTTATCCTTTAGCCCTTTAATGAGCTGGGTAATGGCTGAATGCTGCCTCTGAATCATGAAGCTGCCTCAGTCAATTTTTTTTTCAGCACCCTGACACTGCCTGGAGCGTCTCACATGCAGGGATGTGTCCCATGAGCACTGATGTGGCACTTAAACAGTCACCTGGACCTAAGAAGTAGCAAATCTAAGACTTCAGCTGCTTGGGATTTTTTTTTGTTTGGTTGGTTTTTGCTTTGTTTTGCTTTGTTTTGGTTTTTCAAATTTTATATTTATTTTTGTTTGGGGGGGGGTTGTTTGTTTGGGTTTTTTGTTTATTTGTTTGTTTTTCCCAGGGAATATGCTGCTTTGGCAAACTCTAGTATTACAACCCAAAGGAATCATTAGAACAGAGTGTCACTGAGGGTCACCTAAAGTCAGCAATAATTCCCACTCTCACCCCCCCTCCCCTTCAATCCCACAACTGATTCATCAATAAAATATTTTTAAATAACTACTGGCTTGTTTTCTTTCACTTCATACTCTCTAAGCCTTCCTTGTGTCAGGGTTTTCTCTGCAACTTCAAACTCGACCATAAATTAGCTACCCTTCAGTGCTCCTCCCTCTCCCAAACTGAAATCTGCAAGCAATGGCTTGCTCTCAGGACACGAAGCTCCAGTTCACATCCTGAATATTTTTGGGATTACAAGTGAATTGTGAGACCTGACCAGTTTGGGGGGAATTATCGGAGACGAGCTGATCAACTCATCATAACACAAGGGACTTCACTGGGTAATTATTAGTTTTCTGGGTCATTCCTAAAACAACAGCCTGTTGTTAGGTTTCACATTTTGTTAATTTGCTAAACTGCCTGAGATGCAAAGGCAAATATCCAGCAGCAATTACAAATATTGCAATAGCTATTTCAAAAGCTGAGGTGGAGACTGTTGGTCTTTTTCCTGTTGAGATTTTAAAGTTAATCACTGAGCACAAAGTGGTAGAAATACACAGGAACCATCCTGAACACTAAAATAAATTCAAATGGTGTTTCTTCTTGTGGGAGTTAACCCACAGAAAAAATTTTCCCTAGTGGACAAGTCACAGGAATGGCAAAGCCCTGCAAGGTTAGTTTTGTTTAACCTGAGTCCCCGCTCCAAAACAGGCAGGCACTCTAGTCCAACACCACAAAACATTCAGGTGTCTGGATGTGGAAAGCCCACCTAACCTGTGCTTAAAACTGGGGTCACTGCAGACATGAGAATCCTTAGAGATGCCTTTCTTTTCATAGCTTACTTTGAAATAGTTCAAGTGTACGACAGTCAGGTGGTACAGCACATCATAATTTCATTCTCCTTTTAGCCACTGAATTCTCCTTTTAGCCACTGTGCAGCTCAGCTACAGCAAACACCAGAACAAGAGAGTCTTTAGTTTGGCCCCGAAACAGCCATAAGAAACCCTGGTGAGCTGTTCCCAATTCCTTCTCTTGCCTTCTATTTAAGAAAAAACAAGTTACTTTAGGAGTAAGAGCACTCTGAATTGCTTACTTTGTTTGGTGGAGGTGTGGTAATGACAATTCCTAAAGAAAATGTGCTTCGAAATAAGAACCTGGAAGTCTCAGGTGCCTTGATAATATTTATTTGCAGGAGTTTGGTGAGTTCCTGGCAGAAAGCTGCTGGAGGTAACATCCCCATGCAAGAAATGATCAGAGGAATTGTGATGTTTGCCATGAAACCAAATTCTTAAGATGTTTAAGCATCAGGAGAAAGGGGTGACTAAACCTCGGGCATCTGATGGAACGTCTGGGCTGGGTTTGGGAGCACACAACAGCCACAAGGACTGCTCTTGGACCACAACAGTTGGACATACCAGCCTGGAGAGTGCTTGGCCCACTGCCAGGAGATCTGAGGCAGGAATGGCTGGAGGATCCAAATATCAGTGTGTCTGGCACACCATCTGCCAGGGTGTGTGCTCAGGATACTTCCTTACTCTGCCAGGAAGAAAAGAAGCCAGAGAGGAACGGAGCATTTTTTTTTTTCCCCTCTCAAACATCTCCCTGTTTTTCCCTCCTTCCCCCTGCACTCCAAGCCCTGCATGTCCCTCTGACTCACCTGCAGCTTCTGCAGACCGTGCTGTGCCCTCCTGCTCTTCAGCACTTTTTTTCCTTTGCTCTTGCTCACCCGGAGAAGCCTCCCCTGTGCATCTGCAGGAAGGGCCAGGCCAGCCCAAGGGGTTGGCATCCTCTCAGTGGAACTGCACTAAAGGATCACGCTTGTGCTTCCTGCTGCTGAAAATCACAGACTCGCAGAACAGAATAACACACTGGGTTGGGTTGGAGGGGACCTTAAAGGCCACCTAATCCAGCCCCCCTGCCATGGACGGGGACATCTTCAGCTATTATTGGTCTTTCAAACAACCCTAAACTGCCCCCACACCCCCTCTGGTACCGGTCCCTCCTCACCGTCAATGTTCCCTTTTAAATCCTCTTTGCAAATCTGGCCGACAAGCAGTAAATGAGCTGCTGTTACTCTCTTTTGATGGGGTAAACAGACACTTACTTGGCTTTAAACCAAGCCTGTTTCATTTTAAATAAATCATTTAGGCACGTGTTTAAACTGAAGCAAACCGTGGGTCTGCGCTTTTGGATGTACCAGTTTAACCAAGTGGATCGTTGCAATGCTGTTTCTTTTTCTTATTTTTCTTTTTTTTCCCATTTTCATTTTCGTACTAAAGCATGAAAGAGTCACAGGTTCCAAGGGCCACCTGCAGGGGACTAATACGGCTTATGTAGGCACACAGAAATGCAGCAGGGACAGATTTTGCTTTTCTCTGTAGAAGGAAGAAATATTTCTACTTCCACCAGTGTAAGAAAAGAAGTTTGTGTATTTTTCCTTTTCTCATGAGCTCTGGAATAAGGCAGCCAGAGCCTGCTCTTGGCTGCACTGTGCCATGCAGCAGGCATGGAGTCTCTGGAGTCTGCTGAATCACTCCACGGTGATGTGACGTGGGTGAAATCAGTGGGTCGGAGTTTTGGCCCCAGAGAGGGTGTTCTCCTCACACCAATGGGACACAGCAGCTTGGATGCCTTTGAGCATCACCTCTGCAACCCCCTGCAACGTGCCAGAGTCCCAGCACGCTGCTGGCACCTCCTCCTGCATCCTTTTTGCTGGAGAGCTAAGCTGGGAGAGACGGTGAGGCAGCACTTCTGCGGTCAGATGATCTCCTGACTGCTGGAACATCTCCCTGGCAATGCCACTTTTCCCAATATTAGGCAAGCCTCTGGGGAGTGCATCAGATCTGCTTCTGATTCAAGGCAAGGCTCATGTGAAAAGTCACTTTCAAAAGTTTTTCTCTGTCCTTCCAACCAAACACACTTCTGTGGCACCTCCAGCCTGGGCCAGAATTTGATCTGTTTTGAAGGTCTTAAAGCTATTCTGTAGGTGATGAATAAATTTAAAACGGGGTATTTTTTTTCTCCCACCAGGGAAAGCAAGCTGTAAATGACATCCTCTTCTGATGCATTCCTGTCCCACGGCACTGCTCAGCAGCACATCAAGGCTGTTAGTCCTTCTCTGCTCCTTTTGCCCTCTTCCAAACATTTCTCAGTGCAAACTTCCTACATTAAATTAAGGAAAAACACGGGAGGGGGAAGCAAGAACCCAAAACCTAACCGTGGCATTAATTTCATTAATTTGCAAGCTAATCAGCTGAATACTTCACAGTAGGTCTCAGCTCATTGGTAATTTGCTCTGTTACATAAATACAAGGGCCCCAAAGTGACAAGTCTGTCAGGTTTAAGTAAAGGAAAAGCAGAGGGCTGGAGAGGCTGTGCAGGCTGGCAGCAAAGAAAAGTTACTGCAGTTTGGGAAGAAGTACTGGAGAATATTATTTCCACTTACACAGTTTGGGAATTCACAGATTTCACCAATATTTGCTAAAATTAATGTATTATTTACTAATAGTGTGAATGCCTGTTAAATTCCTGTTATTTATTCCTATTAAAACATTTTAAAGAATCAAAATGTAGCATAGGGACCAATGTCAGCAGCTGGTCACTGAGGCAGGGCTCAACTTTAGCACCTGGAAATATTACTTTGGGGGTTTAGGATTGTAACATTAGGTTTCTATTTTATGCAGCTGGTTAGAAATAAACAGACTTCAGCCTTACCCTGTGATGTCTGTCCCTCTGTTCTGATCAACAGATAACACTGCCAGAACTTATTAAAAACACCTTCTATAAGAACCAAACCAAACCAAACCTAACCTAACAAAAAACCCCCACTAAGCAAAACCCAAAATAAAATAATAGTAATAATAATTATAATAATAATAATAATAATAATAAAAAAAAAGGCAACACCAAGAGACTAGAAAAATATCTGATGCATAAAAAGAGATAACTCTAACATGTTGGCACAGGCAGCATTTTCACTGTTATAAAATCCACAATTAAAAGATAACAAAACATAATAAAATGCTTCACTGCTCACTGCTCATTTCAACTTAATTGCCCCTTGTTAAATGCAGCCATTTAAGGAACTAGACCTTAATGGGGCACATTCAGTAGCTACTGCAGTTTTATGTGTCTCCATATGATAATGGGGTGCCTAAAACACATTAAAAAAAGCAAACCGTTAGCAAAAATATAAACAAAAAATAGAAAATAGCAAAAAATAGACTTTTGCTTTCTTCTTCTGTCAGGAAAAACCATAGACTGGCCAAAACACGAGTTATATCATTCATTACCACATCTAGAAAAAGATTTGGAGGGGAAGAAGGCAGAAAGAGAGTGATCCAAAGAACCACAACCTGGATTACCCTGTCAGGGGGAAAGCCACGCTATTATACAGGTACCTTCAACATGTAATACTGATACAGGAAATATTGATGGTCTTATTCTTGAGTGGAATACCTGCAATTCTTGTAGGGGGTAATGAATGCAAATTATGTGGTAATTACAATGCATTATTGCAATCAGAAGGTCTGCTGATGAAGTGCCACCAGAAATGAAAGCCCAGGTTGCATATAATGCCAAGAACACGATGAGAATCCTCCTGTTTCCATCACACATCCACATCCCCACGTCCTAAATCCCTGCAGGGACGGTGACCCCGCCACTGCCCTGGGCAGCCTGTGCCAGTGCTTGGCAATATGTTTCAGAGCAAAGAAATAAACCTTAGGAAAAATTAAATAAACCAACTGGAAGCATCAAGTTGGGCTTTGAATATGTATTTAGGAATATTTCGGGCTAATTTCTACATTTGAATGAGTTGAATAATCTTTTTGACCTGAGTAAGCTCCTGTCTGCATGATGTGCAGGAGCCAGCATGGCTGGGGAAGTGCTTTATTTTGCTCCTTAATTATTGCAGTTTCAGAAGGGGAGAGGATATTCTCTCCCAGTTCCACACAACTAGGTAAAAGCACATTAACTTGACATCTGTCATGACATTTCACTAAAAATTAAACCAGCCTCAAGGAAATTGTGTAACTCAGTGTAGCTTTTATTTCACCACCCCCCCCCTCCCCCCCAAATGGACTGTCACTGGAGGGCTGGGGTTTTGTCCCTGGGACAGCAGCTCTGGTGCTCTTCACAGCATGTCCTGCACATCCCACGTCCATTTTAAGGTACCTGTGCAGGGAAGGGGTTGTTCTTCTTCAGGAGCACAAAAGAGCCCCTCTTATCACAGAGGAAATTTGTTTCCGAGAGTGGCTGGTGGGTACATTTCGTCTTTTGTGGAAAAGGTGAGTCATATCCTTGCCAGGAACACAAACTGCAGGTAAAAAAACAAACCCTGAACTGTATGCTTGGTGTTTGTGTGAAAGTCTCCAGGTAACAAAACTACATAATGATTATTTAAATGTTTGATATAGATAACTACTATTTATATAGCTTGACATCTACATGGATGGCCATGGAACAGCTGTGAAGTGCAACCCCTTTCACTCAGAAGTATATATTAACTTCTGGGAATGCTTCTGGATTCTGGGTGCTCTGTGTTTTGACAGAGGGAGGATCTCTGGGGCACAGGCTGCCCTGACAGCCTCTCCTGTGGGCATCTGAGAGCAGCCCCCATTAACAGAAGGCCTCTTGGGAGGAGTCCAGCATCCCAGTGGAAGGTCTGGTCTCCCATGGCTTGGCTCAGGCACTCCCAGCCCCTCTGGGGAACACCTCCCACTTTGCTGCCTCCCCCACAATCAGGCAGAATTGCCCCACCACCCCAAACTGGCCCCTGGATCAGCCAGCCTGCCCCCCTGCACAGAGCTGAGCCCTGGCCACCAGCCAAGGGGCACGTCAGGCTGGGGGCTCCCAGCTCGTGGGGCTTCAGCAGCTCCTGCCAGCCAGCCTGTTCACCTAACAGCAAAGAGCATTATCCTGAGCCTGGCACACTTAATTCCTTTATCTTGTTCTGCACAGCTTCTTTCCAGCAGGGTAAAGCCAGGATATCCCCTAACTGAATTACTCACAGGCCTGTGGCTTGTTCTGATGCTGCAGCACCAGTGGAACAGAAGGAAAATACTGCAGTGGCAGCGTAGGAAGGAGAAAGGAGGATGGATTGCCCACCCAAGGCTTGGAAGGTGAAGCAAAGACAGGAGGAGTTCTACTTTGAGAGGATTCATACACACTTAACAAACTAATAAACACAGGAACTGCAATTAATTAACTTGAGTTGTTCTGCTGGCTCCTAAGGTACTGATCAGAAGGTTATGATGTTTGTATTTATTAAAAAAGAGCTGAGATTGGTTTCCATGCTGAAGATATCCCTGATTCAATGTCACTCTGAAGGAAACATTGAAGGATGAGGTAGAAGGAAACAAACTGATTGAAAAAAAATATAAACCCCATGTCTTTCATGTGCAAGGTTAGGACAAAATACAAAAAAAATGGGAACACGAGCTGTACTCATTCCATGGACTAAATGCTTGCTACGTGCCAGAATTTTCCATGCAGATAGAACACTTGTGGGGTGAAATGAGGAGTTGTTTTTTCCTGCTTTTGTAAACACACAAATCCATTGTCAGCCCCAAGCTCCTTAAAGCTGTCTAGGGACAGTCCTGCACAGCCCTGTTACAGATTTGTCCGTGCCTGTGATTCAGTGCGGACAGAACTGACACTTCCATGAGCCCCCAGATGCTGCTCAAATAAACAGCACGAGAAAGGGATGATTCTCTGCAGCTTTTCCACCTAGTTCTGTAGCAGGCTCTGGTTACGGGGAAATTTTCCAGTAAGAACAACTGAGAGTGAGGTCAGAGAAGAAAATCAATTAGAAAACAGATCTGTGAGGCACCCTTGGAGACATCTCAGTGAGACTTTATAACATGGCCTCCTCATTCCCCTCCTTCAAGAGTCTGTATTAAACTATTTACAGTCTGCATAAACAAAGAATGAGTGAAACCAGAGTGTTTTGAGAACCAGATGAGCAGGTTGCCCTTTCCTCCTTCTCCACACCTGGCAGAGGGATGATGTTTCCAGTGAGATCGACCTGTACAGCTGTACTTGGGGGATTGAATTTCTCTTCTACTGAATTTTTTCCCTGCCATTCCCTCGTGCTGCTTGCCTGTCTAGTAACCCTTTGAAAGGCCCAACCCCAGCTTTGCACCCAGGACTCACTGCTGACCACAACCTCTTTCCCTAGAGCTTTGTCACCAAAGCCCTCAGTTCAGCTCCTGCCGTAATTCCTTCTCGTGCGTGTTTACATTCCTCATGTTCCCACTTCAAACCCTTCACTGCATGACAACCTCTTTGTGACCATACCATACATAAATATCTCAGGGAACACCGATTTTCTGCAGGTTTTTTGTCGTCCCTGGATCAGCAGGAGCAGCTGGGCCAGGGAGGCAACTCAGGCCTGGCACATTTTCCTGCGGGATCACCACAGCCACACACCACCAGGAGATTTTGGAATCCGCTCTCAGCACTTTGCTTGGGCAGCACAGGGGGAATTGCTGGTCATGTTCTCTGCAGCCAGACCTTTTTGGCCTTGAGCACGTGGTCTGAGCCGTGTTTTCAAAGCTTCTGCAGTCCTGGGAGCTGGATTGTCTCTCCATGTATGTGGCAGCCAATTCTCACACTGCCCTCTGTGCCCTCTTCATTGTGCTGATGATACATTAGAGAAAAAGAGAAAGAGAGAGAAGACTGTGGATTGGGGGGCCCAAGAACCAGCAGCTGGTGGTGGGATCTCACCTGTTTCCCTTTGTAACTGAGTACCTTGAACTTCTCCAGTTAACCAGGACTGCTGGTAGATGACTGAGAGTGGTTTGGCAGGTTCTTTCACCGGTTGCCTCATTACTCCAGGGTGGATCCCACTGGGACTCATAGACACTAACTGGCACAGTAGGAAACTAACCATCTTATGGGAGCTTCACTCAGCTCCCCATCCCCAAATTCTCACTCTGGGGGCTGGGTATCCTGAGGACAACTAGTTTTGATATAAAAAGAGTGAGGCAAAGAAGAAAGACTGAGGCAAAGGAGGCTGTCGTTGATATCCTCGTTGCCAGTGCCGGAGCTCCTTTGTTTATTCCAGCTCAAATCCCCCCTTGCTGTATCTGCTTTCCCAGCTATTTGAAGCTGTCCTGTCTCCCCAGCCCAGCCAGCCCTGCTGCCAGGACACATCCCCCCATAGCTGACGGAAAATCCAAAGTGCTGGAAGGTGGGAAGGCAAACATCAGAGAGGACAAGCCCTGGAGCTGGATGCTTGGACACAGAAGCTGCAAGTTGTCATCACAGAGGGAAAGCAGGTGAAGAGAGAGGGCTCAGCAGAGTGGGAGGACCTGACCAGTGAGCAACAGCTGCACTGAAGCAGAGAAGCCTCCACACCCACTTTGTTGAAAGCCAGTGGGTCTTGCATTACTATAAATGGGTTTAATCGTGTGCTCAGGTGACAAATCATCCCTCCAAGTGTTTAGTCATTAAAAAAAAAAAAAAAAAACCTCCCAGGAGAAAAAAGTTTGTGGGTGCCAGGTATTTTGTGACAGCGGAGTCACTGAGGTGAATCCTCGCCGAGCGTGATGAGAACAAACTTTGTTTCCCAACCCATCAGGGGCCTCCCAAGTGTTTTGTTAAAATTTTTGACTTATGTCTTAATGCTCTTCTCCCAGAGGGTTACATCTGCGCTGCCAGTAACCAAGGAAATACTGACTGTAACAGGTAGATGCCTTAGATGGATGATGGTGTCAGCTGTGTGTGGGTATGGCTTTCGACCCAATCATTTTATCCCAAGCATGGCACTTACATTTCATTGTTTCAAGCACATTTTACAGTGTTCTTCTGTTTTAAAGACTCTGATGTGGTAGCTTTCCACAAGGAGAGATACTTATTTGTATTTTCGACTAAAAACAAACAGAAAATTATAAGAATTTATCCAGTTTGGGACAAAAGCTTCATTTGAGAGTGATATTTTAAGGGCAAAACCATCGTATTTTAAGTCTTTCTTCACCCTATAGCATCACTGATTCAATACACACTTGTCTGGCTTCTTAAGAACGTTATTAACTGTAATTTCTTCAGAGTAATGGGATTTAATCATGCATATTTCCACATACTCCCCAGCCTGGGGGCCTTTCCAGCTGAAGGTGAGCATGACCAGACCTGAGACAAGAGCACAGAAAAAAGAGAGGGCGTGGAGGTTATTAAGCAGGAGACAAAGGGATGAGAAATTACTCAAAGAGCCAAAGCTTTCCTGGGAGGATTATCAAAAAAGTCATTTCAGCACAGGAACACGGAGCAGGCAGGGGGGCAATGGCAGGAGGAGCAAGCAAGGCAATGTTCATACAGTGCTCTCACTCGTGGGGAGTAGAGAGTAAACCTTGTTATTTTCCTCTAAGCTTGTGCACCCACAAACTCTCACTTCTGCTTTAGTGAAGTGTCTGATCTCAACCCACGGGTCATTTTTGATCAGGAGGAGGGGAAAGCCCCTTTTTGGAGAAAAGAAGCCTTTTTAGGCAAAAATGAATATATTAAACCAATCTGAAAAGGGGTGAGATTTTGTGAAACTATAAAATGCATGAAATTTAAACCCAAAGGGTCTTTTTTTCCTTTCCTCTCCTCTCTCTCCTTCTCTCTTTCTTCTGTCTTTCTTTACCCCCTTTAAGCTGTTGCTTTCTTTCCTCTTTTCCTTCTCTTGTGGGTAACTTCAAACCAATGAACTGTGTTTTACTGAAGCTGGTATATGGATTGTTTTAGTGGGTGTTTCCTGGGGGATGGGTCTTTGTGCTGAATGTTTCAGTGAAATGCTTTTTCCTTTGTTGTATTTTACTCCTGTGAAAAACCTTTTGCCAAAATATCTTGTTTTTTTTCCCTAAATGAAAAAGAATTTCTCTTAGAGAAGAGCACGTGACTCTTTGTCCAGACACTAATTAGATGTTATAAGGAAGCAAAAGGCTTTTAAAAAGTCCTTTCCCTATCTATCACAGCTGTGGGGATTAAAATTCAACATGCTATTGCTCAGTAATGTGTGTATTTCTCTATGGTTGAAGCCTCTACCCACAGATTGTCAAAAGAAATTGAAAACCCCGAAACAAGCAAAGCAAAAAAATCAAAATAAAACCCCACTTCGTCAAAAGACAAATGGGACGAAAGAAAGCAAATCCGAGTCCCTAAAGGGAGCCGTCGTGTCCATTCTCAGCTTTTTATCAGGGGGAATCTGACAGTTTACTTAAGGTGACCTCTCTCATCTGCAACGAAATTTCCAAGCAAAGGAGCTGAATCAGCTGATGAGTCAGCACAAATGCTCAGATCACTCCGGCTGGAGGGGGAGGGAAAAAAGGAGGCGGGAAGAGAGAGATCTCTTCAGTTTTCAGCTTTGCTATTCAAATCTATCTGTGCAGCAATTGCAGTTGATAGAGCTGCTATTCCCCTTGAACAGAAAAAAACCCCATACCAAAGCAAAAGACAAACAAAGAAAACCCACCCAAAGCCACCAAAAAAGGGCTGAGGTAAAGAATTAATGGGATCCCCGTGGATTCCTGACCCTTCTCTTTGTGATGTATCAAGATTGTCTTGAAAGTTGCTGTGGCCTCGAACACAGAGTTCAAGAGCTTCTTGTTCTACCTTCAGAATATGCCTGGAGAACCCAATTAGGGATCAAGCTGGCCACAATAACTCGCTGGATGTTTTTAGGACGTTTACCCCAAACTCTATACTGGAGGGAGAAATAGGAATGGTGCATAAGATTTTATCTTCAAGAGAGGAATTACCTCTTGGCCACTTTTGAGCTGACTGTTTAATTTTACAAGCATGACTGAATCCTTTCCCAGCCACTCAGCTCTGGGATCGTGCTCTGGGTGTGAGCAAGGACCACCAGCCCTGCAGCTCTCAGGGAGACTTCAAGAGGATGAGAAATAATGAAACAGAGAAGGCAATAAAGAGATGTGTAATTCGGCCAGGATGGATGAGCTTCCAGAATTCAGGCCAGAATTAACTTAAGTTCAGGCTATTTATTAGTAGGAAACAAGTGACAGAGAGACAGCTCTCCCTTCTTGTCTAAATCTAAATCTGTTTGCTCCAAGGTATAAGTAGCTGGAGGGAAATGCCCTTCCCACTCTGCTGAACGACCATGGAAAGCACGGGGCGGGGGGGGGGGGGG
>NW_020955439.1:1562-7784 GCF_003031625.1 Empidonax traillii | reverse complement strand
TTTGCTTTAGCTCCTTCTCTCTTAAAATGGGGCTCAAAATAACCCTCCATGGGGCTGTAAAAAAAGATGATGTGAAGCTTGTGCTGTGTGCTGTAAGGATTTGGTAATCCTCAACAGTCATCGTGGGTGCAGGGGGTAAGACTTGAGTCACCCACTGCCAGTGAAAAGAAAACAACTTTATTAACTGCTTAGTCACAGTTGCTCTTTGCTGCTCTGATTGTTAGCGATGAAGGAAGTCCTTGGGAAAGCGTCTCTTGCAAGGAACGTTCCCGGAGCTGACAGCCCTCCCCTGCGTTGTAACTTCCACGGGAGCGCTGGCACAGGGATCTGGAATGCACACACAGCCCTGGGATCGGCAGATTTTTAATGGCTGAGGAATTTTCTGCAGCTGTACAAGGTGTCATCTGACATATCTATACTCCACAGGGATCTTTTTTTCCCAGTAATTGGGGTATCACTGATAGGCTGCTGTGCCTCTTGGAGAGCTCCTGCCTCCTTTGGGCAGTGTTGGGAGTCTTGGGTGCGTTTAAAGGGGAATAGAAAGCTTGTAGCTACGGCAGAGATGTTGCCATTAGGGGGTTAATTAGGCATTAACAACTGAGGCCGGTACACATTTTCGGGGGATTAATGACCATCTGGGAGAAACCCACGACCTAGGAATCCCTGATTATTAGTATTTAGGCCTTGTCCTCTCTCAAGGTCATTAGTAGGGCTGCATGGTATGGTTGGATCAGAGCTGAATACCTGTTCAAAGAGCCCCTCCAGCTCCTGAGGAGTCTGTGCCTGGTTTGCAGCCAGCTGCTGATAAAATGATACTGGTGAGAAGGTTTCATGGGCGTACAAGGACCATTATTTGAGTGAGGGATAAAAGTTTCACAGATCAGGTAGGTTTTAATCTTTTCAGTTCGTAATATCCATCAGCTGATTTATTTTACAGTACAGGCTTTCCCCTGGAGCTCATTAGCAGCTGTTTTGCTGGTGTCAGTCCCCAAAGGTGCCAGTACCTTACTATCTCAGATTTCTGCCTGCCATGCCCAGCAGCAAGAGATGTTTCACAAAAGAAGTGGGAATCGCAGGATGACCCACCCAAACAGGGAGATTTTATTAATCTGGTATGAAATTTGAGAGGTTAAACGTTCAGTGTTTTTATATATACATTTTATGTGTATACACATAGGTATGTGCATACAGAGAGAGGAGGAAAGGAATGATGTGATGACCACGAGGTCTGATCGTTCTGGGCCTCACCAAATGGTTGGATTATTTCACCACCTCTCTCTGGCTCCCAGCGTGGCTCTGGGCTTTCAGTCACACCTGACAATCACAAACATGCTCCTATTTCCTTGCCTTCTCTTGAAATCCGAAACAAGGAAAGCACCATTCCACCTCTTCCTCTCTGGGAGGCAGCATTTCTTAGTCCCTCTCATGCATGCATGTCAAAACTCACCCATAAACCGGTTTGCCTTTCTGTCTCTGGAGGTTTTGCAGGCATTTGGCAGGAGGAAACAAGAGGTTTCACGGGGCTAAGCCAGGGCCCAGGTCTTCTCCCGAGTGCCTGTCAGCCCAGAAACGTGCGTGTCAGATTGTCCTCCCCGCCCACACTAAGAACTGCTCACCAGATGGAAGTGTCTGCCACGAGATGCCCAGTTATCACAGCTCTGTGTGGCTCCCATTTTTAACTAATCTCAGAGTTTTCTGTCCTGCTGTGTCTCCATCCTCAGCTGATGCTCAGGTTATGGATGCAGAGCACAAAGCTGACACTTTCCCCCTGGTCCTGACCTCCTCTGCTTCATTAGGGCATCCCAATAAAGTTCTGGAGGTGCTCATGGGGACGAGTCCCCTCAGCTGCCCTTCCTCTCCTGCTGGAGATTAGGCCTCTTGTTCCCCTTTCTATAATAGAATTAGCTGAAATGATCATGGTCTGTTCCAGCTGCCTCCGTTCATCATCTGCTGCATTAACCAAGACACTGAATTACTTCACACCAGCAGGATTGGTCAGAGATTACCTGAAATTGCTTTTTACTTGACTACTTTATGTCCCTCAATAGCTTCTAGTTCAGGCAATTTCTAAAGTTTTCTCTGAAAATCAGAATATGGGTTTTTTTATGGAGCTGTTATGGCAGTTTGGGGGGTTGTTTGTTTGTTTTGTTTAGTTTGGGTTTTTGTTTGGTTTTTGGTTTTTTTTTGGTGTGTGTTGTTGTTTTTGTACGGTTGTTTGGTTTGATTTTTTTTTTTCCTTTTGAAATTTCTTTGCCTTCTAGTTTTTAAATCAGAATTTAATTTTGGAGTATTTCCCCTTGCCCTCGTCTTGGTGAATCACAATTTGATTTGTGTGTACATAGAAAGTAAGAGCCCACCAAAGATGCTCCCTGTAACAGTTTTTTTATCAAATGTTTCTGTTTCTTCCTTTCCTGAGACAGGGAAGATTGACAGAGAAAGGAGGGCTTCATCAGTTCTCCCTCTTCAGTACCCCCAGCCTACACAGGACTTCCAATCATGGCTTGATTAATGCAGCACATCCCACTTTCTACTTAGGGATATAAAAAGATAAGAGGCTTGGCTTTATTTTTAACCAATGACTCATTCTTACCTTGCATGTGTTTAGAAATATGGAAAGAGAAACAAACTGCTCAGATGGCTCCTTGGAGTTTTCAAAACCAGAAAGAAATGGCACTGAATCACCATCTCAGTTCACAACTGGTCTTTTAATTGGTTCATTTTTACCAAAATGGGTCTGAGGGACTGCACCCCAAATACCCTGAAAGCACCTATATCCTTTTTTTTTTTTTTTTTCTTCTATTTGACTTGTAAATTTCTCTGGAAACAACCCAATTCCCAGAGCACTGCTCTGCAACTCCTGCAGCGTGTTTTTGTTATCTGGGGGCTGTGCTGCTTCTCTCCCACCCCCAGAAGGGTTGTGCTGGAGGAGAGGCTCCCACTTCACACCGTCCCAGCAAATCAAAATACAGTCAGCCAAGAGCAAAACCGAACTCCTAAAACCCTCCCAGGGAGAGAACAAACCAGCAGGCATTTTACCGCTTCAAGAATGTCCCGTTCTTGGGCGAGGACAGCACTGGCAGCTCTGTTTTCACTGTACTTTTCCTAAAATGCTTCCAGACTCGTTGCAGGACCAATGCAAACACGAGGGCAAGGGGAGGCAGAAGCAAACAGTTTTGGGTTTCTCTGCACCACGTTGGCCACTTCTCCTCTCTTCAGAGCTGTCCACGCAGCTGGAAAACAAACAAACAAACAACCCTCTAACAAATCTCCCTGCATTTGTCTGCACCGAGATCTCACCAGGACACGTGAGTAGTGTTTCTCCAGCCATTCGTTCAGACGACACAAACATGCCTTCTTTTTACTCTGCTGTACTGGTTGCAGATCATCTCACTGCTTGACAGAGCTGTAGAAGCTCTCAGAAAGCTGGCAGCTGTTTGCAGCTGCTAAAGGAGGGCCACCTCCTGGTGAAACCCACTCCTCGACCTGAGAAAAAGGAGGAGGATCAGAAGGGTCAAGGTGAGAAAACTCCTGGGCTGAAGTAAACACAGTCGAACAGGTAAAGCAAAAGCTCATTTTTACCCTGGGATAGTCCCGTTCCTCATCTGGAATCCACTCTGTGCCAGGCTGAGGACAGGTACAACCCACACAGAGAGCAATCAGAGCTCAACCTGCACCAGCAGGGCTGTCAGGTCCTTTGCTGCACACCCTCAGCAGGCAGTGGAGCATCCTGGAGACAGAGATTTGCCTCCAAGGTCCCAGCCCGGCCCTCTGCCCCCATTTTGCACAGGCGAGGTTTGCTTCTCTCCATGCCCAGCCAGAGTCGCAGCTGCTTGGCACTATCTCTTGCAATGCATTGTGCTTAAATACCACAGGCAAGTCCTCAAAGTATTTCCAGTTCAGAGGAGATTATAATTAATTCAAGACCGAAACTGTGATAAATTTTGATGCAAAAAGCATTTGTTTGCATTTGTGAGGATTGTGATAGGCGAGTTTGCAATTACGTGGCTTTAATTCACAGTTGCATACTGGGACAGTAAAACATTGAATTTGGCTTCTTGTTGTATGTACTCGAGTGTGTACTGTGTATACTGAGGCAAGGAGCTGCCCTGGGAGGGTGGTCCTGGTGGGGGATGGCGTGGGAAACACCTTGGGCTCATGCCTGGCTCCTGGGGGCGGCCGGGGGCTGGACCCGAGGACCTGGCGCTTCGGAAGCAAACCCTGGGCGGGTGTTTGGGAACAGGGAGAGGGAGGAGTTTGGATGGGGCCGGAGATCCGGGGAATGAGGCCCCGCAGCACTCGCCCTACAACCTGCCCAGCGACAGATGACGTAAAGAAAAGCGCGGATTCCATTGGCGAATGAGCCGCGGGGTAGCCAATGGCAGCGCAGGGTGGGGCGGCCGGGCGGGGCGGGGGCTGGGGCCGAAGATCTACCTGGCACCAGGTGACGTCAGGCGCAGAGCGGGTCGCCATTGGCGGGTGGCTCGGGCAGGGACCCTGGGGTGGGGACACGGGGACATGGGCGGGGGGGACGTGACAAGGGAACAGGTAGGGCTGGGCAGGGGGAAGGGAAGAGGGGACAGGCAGTTTGAGATGAGGAAGGGGCCAGGGCTAGGGCTGGGGATGTGCGGGGAGAGGGAGGGATGGGGTGGTGGGAAAGGGGGAAGTAAATAGAGGAAGGACACGGTGGGAAAAGGGATGCGGAGGCGTGCGAGGGGGGGGGTGCCCGAGCAGGCAGGTGCGGGGGAGCCTTTCCAGACCCCATGGAGGGGTCACAGGAGGTTTTGCCCCTTTAAATTGTTTCATTTTGGCAGGGTTGTGATCAAAGTAAGCCAGGATGGAAAGGGTACGAGAGGACACCTGCATGTTTGAAGAACCTCTGTAACTGGGGAAGTTTGAGTAAACAGTTTCATGAAATTCCCTTCACGGGTGACTTTTTTCCTCCCAGAAGAACACACGAGTTGTACAGGCGGCCCAGACCCCCCTTTTCTACCCGCCCCGCGCAGACGGGTGTGCTGCCTGGCCATGGGCTGCGTCCTGACTCCGGGAATGTGGCTCCGGGGCATCCTGAGCTGTCAGCTCCCGGTTCCCGCAGGAGAGCAGGGGGCGAGCGAGGCCGGGGAAGGACAGCTCCCACCCGCCGTGGCCTGGGGACCGCGGGGCTGGTGGAGCCGGGTGAGGAGGAAACCTCCCCTTGCCCCTGCAGCCCCGCATGGCCCCGGGGAGGGACGCGCAGCCCTGGTCAGCAGCACCGCGGTGGCCACGCCACCTTGGAGGTGCCTCGAGGAGAAAGGAGGGAGAGGGGCTGTGGGTGAGCAGGAGGCCGTGGCTGGAGCTGCCATCAGAACACGACTCACTATCCCCCAGGCACCTGCCTGGGCTCCTTCTGACACCCCAGGGGGGCACCAACTAGACCAGCTTCAGGCAAAGGGAGAGTCTTCCTGGCTGCCTTGTGCAGTCTCTGCAATGTGCTGAGGGGTTTCCTGGAAAAAACTCCTGAGGGTAAAGGAGGGTGAGAGGCACAGGAGCCTTATGCATCAGGGGGAGTTTGTAGCTGTTTAATGCTGTGGTTTTCCAGAACAAAATAATGTTGGTGCTGATGGGTGGGACATGAAATGAGGAGGAAGAGCAGGTGGTTGTTGCTGGGTGGGCAACCAGGCCTCAGCTGATGAATTCCCGGGTGCCCCATGTAGCCTCGTTACCTTTCCTGGAAGGGGGGGACACCGTGAGCTGCACTGAGAGCCAGGGAATCCACCCTGCAGAGCTGTCGCTGCTGCAGCCTCTGGCCCGACCCACCTGCCTGTAGATCCTAGAGCATGTGATGGGAGGGAGAGCTCACCTGCGCTTCCACCACCAAAACCCCACGGCAGAGGCTGCGGACACCAGAAGCAGCACTGCGATGGTGATGCTGACAGTTCGAGCTGTGCTGTGATTCTCTGGGATGGGGAGGAGAAAAGGGCAACTGTTTGAGCGTGGCAGTGCCAGTCAGGAGCTGCCGCTCACAGGGCCAGGGGCTGCTGCCTGCACCCCGCTCCCCGTCCCCGCGGGTGGCACCTACCCCAGGGGACGAGGAGGCTGCGGGTGCCCAGGCTGCGGTGGCGCACGCGGCAGGCGTAGCTGTGCCCGTCCTGGGGGGCCACGGCCAGGACGCTGCGGAGCTGGTAGGTGAGGTCAGCGTTGGGCAGGATGGGGCCGGTGCTGAGCTGCGGGCCCGGAGGCACCTCC
>NW_020955439.1:0-1234 GCF_003031625.1 Empidonax traillii | reverse complement strand
GATGGGCCGCGGGTAGAAGGCGGTGACATGGCAGACCAGCAGCAGCTGGTGTGGGCTGGGCGTGCGGGCAAAGACCGTGGCCACGGGCACCTCTGGGGGATGGGAGCAAAGGGGAGCCCTGGTTGGGCAGGGCTTGGCCCCAGGGCTTTGAGGTGGCCGTGGCAGGGTCAGGGTGGTCTCACCTTGTCTGTCCAGAGCTGCCCTCCCTGAGCTCAGAAACCTCTCCATGGCATCGACACAGATATCGTTGAAGATGACCTCGACCTGCTCACTGAAAGTTGTGTGGTTCTTGAGGTAGGCAAGGACATACTGGGACAGGTCGGTGTCCTGGGAGAGGGTCCAGGTAACATTGTTTGTGTCAAAGCTGAGGAAATCCTGCCCGTTGTAGCCTATATAGACGAAGGTCCGAGAAGTCCTGTTGGGGTAGAGCTCACAGCCTATCATGCCCTGAACCACAAAGGGGTCTGGAGGGGCAGAGAGGAGAGAGAGAGGTTGCATGAGAGGCTGGGATTGCTTTGGACATGATCAGTGTCCCCTCTACAGTGCCAGCACTTGCCAGATCCATCCCCACTCCCCAGCTGCTGTTCAGAGAGGGGAGGCAGTGAAGACTGGATACTCACAGGGCACATCCTTCTGCCTGACCCATTCATTGATATGGTGGCTGAAACTCAACAAATAGAACCTGAACATGTTGTCAATGTTGTCCCAGTCCATGCGGGGCAGGGCTGGACGCACCCAGGGCTGGTGGAAGTGGATGGACCAGGTGTGCTTATCAAGAGAACCAAGTTGGATGTCTTCCAGCAGGCCCACCCCCTCTGTCTCCACAAAGGAGGTGTTTTGGAAGGTGGAGGTCTGGAGCAGTCGGAGAGTGGTCCCTACATGAGAAAGGGTTTGGGAGGGAGGAGATGGGAGTGGGAGGAGAGGCACAGGGAAAGTGGAGGGGCTGCCGGGCAGGTCCCTGAGGTTGCAGTGATCTGTGGGCCCCCCTAGGCCCCCACAGCCTTGGCAGCCCCGGTTCCCACCCCCTGCACCCACCCCAGGTGGCTGCATCCCTGCCCAGGAGGAGGTGTGGAGCCAGGGAATGAGGAGGGGTGAGGAAGGAAGAGCCAAAAGTGGATTGTGGAGCAGGAAGCCTCTTGCCCAGGGAGTCCCACGGGGGCACGGCAGCAGCTGTGGATGAGCCAAGGCTCCCACTTACCCTCCAGAGTTGCCCATGTCCCAGAGAGGAGGAAGA
>NW_020955438.1:1427856-1430523 GCF_003031625.1 Empidonax traillii | reverse complement strand
GGTTGATCTGGCATTGTTTCAGGATTTTTACTAAACTGCATACAAAGTAGACGAACTTCTCAGTGAACAGCTCTCAGGCTCTATAACATTTGGGCACCCATGTTTCAAAGAGATGCTTTTCAACAATATTTTATCCAGTTTTCCATTTCATCCAATTAATACACTTTTGAATCTAAATGCAAAGTCTTAAAATAAACAATGACTTCCACTTTCTTCCACCCTAGTGGAGACTCAATTCAAGCCACATATGGGGACAAGTTTTGTATCATCAGTCACGACTCAGAGCAATCTAGGCAGATTACAACAAGGGTTACAACTAAAAATTAAGAAAGAAAAAAAGAAATATCCTAGTTTCTGATAGAGTAGGATGTTAATCTGGTACAGTTTTTCAGCTGATACACATTACCTATATCCTAAGGTCTCCTACAAGTAGTTCACAGGAAAAAAAATCTCAGCTGCTACACAAGCTGAAATTTAAAGAGATGAAGCACATTATTTGAAAACTATCCATGAAAAATAACTAAATAATTGTCAACCCAAAAAGGATAATGAAAACTCCTAGCATCAAAGCTTATTTCTCTTAAAGAAAGCCTGCAATGTTGTGGTAAATTAAGGTTATAAAAAAGCTACAAAAAGAAAACATCTAGATCTGGTTTTGTTGCTCCATTGTTCTTGTCTGTGGCTTGAGGAAATTTATGACTTCCTCCTCCTGCTTGTACCACTAAGAAATCTTCCAGAATACAAGTCTCGTAAATCCTCTGCCTACAAACAGATGTACATTTGGGTGATTCAGATGAAAATGCTAATACCTTTATTTAGGGGCAAGGAAAATTCCACCCAAACTTATTCCTTTTTCCATAAATGCCCCTACAAAATGGCTATAAAAAGTACATTTGTGTTTCTCTGCTATTTATGTGGTAAAGAAAGAAGGCCTGAAAATTGGTAGCAGGCATTTCTACATGTTTTCTACCTCAGAAATACAAGAATGCCAAGAATTTTCATCTGTGGTTTCACTGCAGAAATCCTCAGATTTCTAGAAACCGGAGGTGAAAGAATGTTTTTCCTCTGCTAGAGGACATACTATGACACATGTACTGTGGTAAATAATAACCATTTTTCCGGAGTTTGAATTAAGCAATGACAGAAAATTTATTTTTAAAGGCGTGTGAAGAAAAATCTTTTGCAATTCTCAAATTTTTAGAATCTGAGAACCTGAAGATAACATTTTAGCATAAAACAGAAGTGGAAAATCTTCTTTTAAAAGGAAAAAGACAAAAATAACCCCAGGCCCATTCCAGATCATTTTATATTTGAAGGGGGAAGGGGGAAGGGGTTGAAACCGGGCTCTCCAGTGATCAACCTAGGGATGGAAAGCCTGAGTTAAGAATTAAATCAACAGCCCACCTGAAGTGCATGTACACTAATGCACGCAGTATGGGCAACAAACAAGAGGAGCTGGAAGCCACTGTGCAGCATGAAGGCCATGATGTAGTCGCCATCACAGAAACGTGGTGGGACGACTCACATGACTGGAGTGCTGCTATGGAAGGCTACAAGTTCTTCAGAAAGAACAGGGAGGGTAGGAGAGGTGGAGGGGTGGCTTTATATGTTAGGGAGTCTCTTGACTCTGTTGAAATTCAGGTCAGCAACGATAAGGTTGAGTGCCTGTGGGTCAGAATCAGGGGGAAGACCAACAAGGCCGACATCATCATAGGTGTCTGTTACAGACCGCCCTACCAGGATGATGAAGGGGATGAATTATTCTACAAGCAGCTGGTGGATGTCTCGAAATCATCAGCCTTTGTCCTTGTGGGTGACTTTAACCTGCCAGATATATGCTGGGAGCTCAATACTGCAGAGAAGAGGCAGTCTAAGAGGTTCCTGAAGTGTATAGAGGACAATTTCCTTCATCAACTGGTAAATGAACCTACCAGGGGTAAGGCCCCGCTAGACCTGCTGTTTACAAACAGAGAGGGGCTGGTGGGAGATGTAGTGGTTGAAGGCCGCCTGGGAAACAGTGACCATGAAATAATAGAATTTTCAATACTCAGAGATTCAAGGCGAGCCAACAATAAAACCTCTACGCTGGATTTCCGGAGGGCAGATTTTGACCTATTCAGAAGTCTAGTCCAGAGCATACCCTGGGAAACAACCCTTAAAAACAAGGGGGTTCAGGAGGGATGGATGTGCTTCCAGCAGGAAGTTTTGAGAGCACAGGAACAGGCCCGTACTGGTGTGCCGAAAGGCAAGCCGGCGGGGAAGACAACCAGCTTGGTTAAACAGGGAGATTCTGAAGGAAATCAGGGATAAAAAGAGAGTTTACCAACTATGGAAGAAAGGGCTGGCTACTTACGAAGAATTCAGGAAGACAGCTAGATCACGCAGAAAGAAAATCAGGGATGCAAAAGCACAATTCGAAGTTAAATTGGCCACTTCCGTTAGGGATAACAAAAAGTCCTTCTATAAATACATTAATAGCAGAAGGAGGGGCAAAGAAAACCTCCATTCTTTGATGGACTTGGAGGGAAACATAGTTAATAGAGATGAGGAGAAGGCTGAGGTACTTAACACCTACTTTGCCTCAGTTTTTACCAGTAAGACAGGTGGCCCTCAAGGCAACTGGCCTCTGGAGCTGGTAGACAGAGATAGGAAACCAAATAGCCCCCT
>NW_020955438.1:1425145-1426725 GCF_003031625.1 Empidonax traillii | reverse complement strand
CCTTTGACACTGTCTCCCATAATATACTCCTGGAAAAGCTGCAGCCCATGGCTTGGACAGGGGCACTCTGTGCTGGGTCAGGAACTGGCTGGAGGGCCGGGCCCAGAGAGTGCTGGTGAACGGGGCTGCATCCAGCTGGCAGCCGGTCACCAGTGGTGTTCCCCAGGGATCAGTGCTGGGCCCAGTCCTTAGTGCCATGATATAGTAATTGGAGTTGGATCAGGGGTTGGACTTGATGATCTCGGAGGTCTTTTCCAACCCAATCTATTCTATGATTCTATGATATACAATAAAGCAGTAATAATGATGAAACAGAGTTTTTCTTCCAATGTAGAACATCATCTGACCATTAGAGAAGGTGCTACTGAAATCATGTTTCATACAAGTAGTATTTAAAATTTGCACTTTACACCTATTTCACTAGAAAACTGTGGAGGGAGTAATATAACTCTCACCAGGCAAGAACTCCCACACATTGTCTCTGTGGAAAAATCTTGAGGGTATTAGCCACCACCTGCCCAGAGACATCAGCTGAAAACTAAAGCCTTGTGTCAGAACCAAGTGAACTTTTCTTTAGGTCAGCATGAAGATTACTGGCACTCAGAACAGAATACACTCCAACTTCAAGGTAAAAAGAGTTTGACGCAAATATCTGAGATAGCCCTATCAGCTCCGTATTTCAGCTCCTCCCACCTGAACTGGCTTCTCTTGTCTAAGTCAACTAATGCACAATTCAACAGCCTTGACTTACTGTGAGATGTGAGTTATTGGGGTCAGCAGTGTCTCACCCTCCAGGTCAAGCTCATCGGCAAAGCTGCTGGTCCTGATGAAGGGTCCTGTGTTCACATCTAAAAACGCTGGGCTTTTTTTCACTGTGAAAAAACAGGTAGATAACAGTTTAAACCAATAGCATTTGACTACCACTCATCTGGATATCTGGAATACTGTACATTTTAACAGAATATTGAAAACTGAAGTTACTACCAAAAATTGTAGACTTCATGAAAAGCAAAATTTTAACTCTTCCTCTACCCAAAGCATTTCAACTTCTGCCGAAGATTTAAAACTAATTTTTTTTTCACACTCCTTATACACTAGACTAGAGTATCAATATGACAAAATATGTGCATTTTAAAACTTATTGTGCAACACTCAGCCATACCGTGGACCACCACTCTACAGCAACAATGCACAAGTGCAATTCAGTGACAAGAACAGTTCCTTTTTATATCATCTCAGATTCTGGTGTGTAATTACTCTAACTAGGACCAAGAAACCAGGCCTAGATCAACACAGGAGCGTAGGCATTCTCATGGTGAGCAAGTCAGCTCCTGTCACACACTGGCTGAGCCAGTGTGCTGGTTCCCTCTAAAACTTAGGCACGAGGATGTCTCATCTTTGCCCTCAGACACAAGACAGGGAGGTGGCAAGATCTTCAGTTCATCCAAGATGAAGTCCTTACTGGGAAGGTTGTTTTACAGAACTTCAGATATTGAAAGTTTTAGTGGCAAAGCTATTAGCATATCATCACTTTCCTGCATCCAAGAAGTTATGCAGAGTGTTACAGATTTCATTTTTAA
>NW_020955438.1:1362410-1425089 GCF_003031625.1 Empidonax traillii | reverse complement strand
CCCTCAGACACAAGACAGGGAGGTGGCAAGATCTTCAGTTCATCCAAGATGAAGTCCTTACTGGGAAGGTTGTTTTACAGAACTTCAGATATTGAAAGTTTTAGTGGCAAAGCTATTAGCATATCATCACTTTCCTGCATCCAAGAAGTTATGCAGAGTGTTACAGATTTCATTTTTAAACTCAGGCTCCGAAAATCTGCCAGACTAACATTAAGAACAGTAAGTGTTTTTTCCAATACGGTCCTAGCATTTGTTTGAGAAGCCACAAAATCTGCATATAAATAAAACCACTAGTGTGGTTTACATGACTGTAAATGAATTTACAAATAAAAACAGGTTAAATTCCATATAAATCATAGGTATATGGTGACACCTTCACAGAAACCTTTGTCTGTGTAGCTGACTGGAACATTCAAATAAAATAATTATAATGTAGTGATTTATGAAATCTCCTGTATATTATTGTCTGTAAAATAAAATACTTTTTATTATAAAAGTAAAAAAAGCCCTGCCAAAATGCCACACAAAATCTAAAGGAATACAGCAGAAACAGATAACCTAAATGTAACTGATACTTAACGAGAATAGAAGTGGGGATATCAGGAAACTTTTTTTTTAAATTACAACCATTTTACTCCAGTAATTAGTATCTTCATATGGAAGAAATTGATTCGACCTTTTACAAATAAGACGACAAAATGTTATTATATTGTCAGGCAAAGAGCTGTCCAAAATTACAAAGGGAAATCTGCTCTCCAGAAACTGTAACAGGAAAGGATGCACTCTGAAATTACAGTTTTAAATAAATAAATAAATAAGACAAGTGCTAGGAGATACAATTATTACAAGCATGAGCCACTTGCAACGCTTAAAACTGAAAATTCTGTTGTACATTTTAGGAAGTGTTAGCTTCAATTTTTGGTTTTAGTATCATGCTATTTAATCTCTTTGCTGTAGCCATCATACAAGACAGTGGCTGTGAAACCAGCAAAATAATTCCAGATTCAGATATGCAGCAAAATGCCTTTTAAACAGACTTCTTTTAGCTTTCATTAATTTTCACTCTTTTCATTTATACAAGATATAAATAACTTTTCCCGTTTCTAAGAAAGGAGGACTCACAAACTCCTAAGTTTTCCTGACAGCAAGTGATATAAAAACTGCTGAAGCTGAAATCATTTAGTGTTTGCTGAACAATCACCAAACAGTGCTTATGAGGGATACAACACACACACTACACAAATGGATTTGCAGAAACAGCTTTTCTTGGATCATTCACAGTTACCGCTTTTCAGTTTCATGGGAGTGGCACAATGAAAAATAAACCAGAATTCAAGACTGTGCCCCAGCCTATTTGAAAGAGCTCTTATCTGAGCATACAGAGATGAAGAGTTGATTAGTATGAGGCAGACATAGTATCTCCTTCCCTCTATTTTTAAAATTTCTAAGATCATCATAACCAAGAAAAGAGCCTTAATGAGAGCTTCCCTGCCACAAAGGGCCTTGAAACAGGGCTGAAGCAAAACACCAACATTTTTTTACTTATAAAAACAAATTCATAGCCACTTGAATTTGGAAAAGTCTTTCTTACAAAACAGTGTTTAAAAAAAATTATGTTAAAAAAAGACACTACATTTCTAAATATGAAGGCTAAAGGGGAAAAAAAAAAGGAAACTTTGGACAACAATTTTCAATGGATAACAACGAGTGAACAGAAATATGAAACAGTGTATCAAAAGTATGGTTTAAATAATTTAGGGGATCCCTAGCTTTATTTTCTCTATTTTTTATGGGTAGCAGCACAACTATGGTAACAGGCACAACTATCCAACTGATAACACTGAGCCAAGTACTGCTTTGAAAGGACAGAAAATACACTCCCCACAATAAGAGAACCCCTGCTTTAAAACAGAAATTCTGAACTATCTGGAAACATTCAAGCTCAGGTTCTGAGCAACCTGAGCTAGCTGAAAATGTCCCTGCTCACTGCAGGGAGGTTGGGCTATACGCCTTTAAAGGTGCCTTCCAACACAAACCATTCTCCAATTCTACGAATTTTCAATCAAGGATCATAAACACAGTAACAAGAAATTACTGATATTTTTTCTGAATTATAAACACAACAATTTTATATACAATATGACGTCTATGTAGATGCAATTCTGACAGTAGACTATTTAGCTAGAAAGACAGAAAATATTTTACACTTCCTCTTTTGCAAGCACAGACAAAACATTTAAAACACTTTAAAGCAGTTTTTCCAGGAAAAATCTGAGTTTTCATTAATGTACTTTGAAAACACCTCTGGTCTGCAGAAAATCCCTTTATTTTAATATTTACAATTTACAACCTGAACAACCTTCAAATTCAAAATTCTACTGAAATGCCTACGCTTTTTTTTAAAAACCTGCTCTATATTTTCTGTGCCACAGCAGGCAACTCCAGACAGAGCATTGCAAAGATTTAGTAATTAACAAAGGTGATGGAACATGATGGAACGATGAAATATTATGAGCTTTACCTGGTGAGGAAGGAGCACTGGAAGACTGCTGGTCTGCGGAAAAGGATGGCCAGGAGCGCTGACAATCTGAGTCAGAGTAAAGATGCACATGAAAAAGAGATAGAAGATGGTGGGGGTAAAAAGAAAAAAAAAAAAAAAAAAAAAAAAAAAAAAAAAAAAAAAAAAAAAAAAAAAAAAAAAAAAAAAAAAAAAAAAAAAAAAAAAAAAAAAAAAAAAAAAAAAAAAAAAAAAAAAAAAAAAAAAAAAAAAGAAAGGAAAAAGCTCCAGACAGGCAGCTGAGGAGATGCAGACATACCTAAAATACTACGTTTTACCTGACACAAAAATTACTGTGGAAAAGAGTTTGTATGAAACTCTACTAGTAGAGTGCACACTGGCAGAATATTAAATCGCCACTGAGGAGGCATCATTGTCTCTCCAAACCCATTCTCCATGGCAGTGTCACCTGCTGCAAGACATTCCTCCCTACATGCCAGTTCCATTTTGAGGAAGTCAATCTATGTTTGCCTCTTTCTTCCTGACTTTTAGGTTTCTCAAGTCTTTCCCTTTTCTAAGTGTGCAGCATCATACAGGTCAGACCTCTCTTGCTCTGGTTCCTACTGTTCACAGTGTACTATTTTCTGGCCAGATTTTGGGGGTTGGAGAGTCTCATGCGAATACTAAATTGAGGAAAACCATTCCTAAACCACAGTAGCATACTCCAGCCACAGCTCCTGGGTCTTTGCTGAACTGATGATGCCAGGAGAAAGAAGGAAGGGAGAAAAGGCTGGAAATCTTTGGTTGCCCAAGGGTACCGACAGGGAAGCCAGACGAAGGATCCCGGAGTGTAAAGACTGAAGTAGAAGTGGGCAGTCCAAAAATTTACTGACTATGAGAAAGTAGCATATGGATATGTGACTACAGCCTTTCTGAAGGCCAAATTAAAGCTGATTGAGCATTCTGTATTCCTGTACTTCTTAATTTCTTGTTTCTGAACTTTTGATTTGGCAGCTTCAGTTTTCTGCGTAGGTAATCTTATTCACAGTAAGTAGAATTACACTCTCCCCTCTTTATTTCTTTGAGTTGCTGTGAGAAGAGTGTTAGGTAATCTCTCAGGTCCACTGAGCTCATCAGGCTGCCTGGCTAGGAAATAGAAGCTGAACCTACAACAGCTGGCAAAGCTCCTCTGATATTTCCCCAAGATAAACTGGAACATGGGCAAATCAAGGATTGATTAGGGGGAGTTAAGGGGATTCAGTTTGGTTTTGCTGTTTTACCCTCTTATTTGCACCTGTGTTCCATGTGGGTTCAGAGGAGAAATTGACCCTTGCATTTTCAGACAATTTGTTCTACGCCTGAGCATCCTTGCACCCGATCACTGAAAAGAAGCCTCTGTTGTCCTTTGCGGATTCAGAGCAGAAAACTTACAGGTGGCTCGTAGCACTCTCACTAAATCACAGAGGTCTTTTGCCCAGGCCTAGCTCCAGTCCTACAATCTTTGGGGAACACTCAATTGCTAAGAAAGTGCCTAAGCAAGCACATTAGAAACATCACAGGACTCCATGGCTGCTTAAGTGATCACAGAATCCAAACAAACAGTAAAATAAATTATTTAATTTATGGGTCCCCATTTGTTCACAAATATCTACAGCACATTTTTACAGGAACAGATGCATGTACTTCAGAATGCACAGCATTGGGGCTGAAATCTGAAAGTTTTCTTCCAGCTAATTTATTTAGAAATGAATTCTCATCTATATGCTCAGATAACTACTGGATGAATTATACTTTATTTATATGAAAATTGTTTTTTTATTGCTTATATATACATGAGCAATTTTTCTCAAGTATAAAGAACCCACTGGAGATCACCTACTTATATAAATGAGTGCTCACTTTTCTCATTGTAATGAAACTGTGGGTGCAATTGTGATTACAAGCATGAGAATGCCCATTTTTGTCTGTCTAGATCTCCTTGGCTGCAAAAGAGTTCTTAGAAACTAGACACACATGAAAAGCACTGCAAACATTACACTGTCATAAGCTGGCATGCCACAAATAGAATTATTTTCCTCAACTTACCAAGCAATTTTAACATTCCTGTTTGTCCTGTATACTTGTAACAGTTTAGAGAGCAGAACACAGATAAAAAAGAAAAAAGATAAGTGTCAGAAGAAATTAGAGAAAATCCTTCTACTGAAAGCTATAGAGCTGATTTTTGAAACTGGCAGTAGTAGGCTGCCAGCAAATCATTTTGTCCTTAATCAGCTTAGAAATTTAATGATAAAAGGTGGAATCTAAGCATTTGTAAGGTTCTTTCACTTGTTTTGAAGAAAGGTGTCTGTACTCAAATTTAGAGACAAACACTAAGCTTAGTACTTGTCCACCTTTTAACATTTCTACCACCAGGTGCAGTTTGCAATCATTATTTAACAGAGGCCAAGAAAGAGTGGAAAAGTATGGATGATGCAGAAAAACGCAAGACAAGCACACCAAAAAAGTACGTGGAAAGTGAGACTTTCTGCTGGAATTAAAATATGCCTGATGCCAGCCCACACTACTATCTTATTTTGAAGGTCATTACATTTAATCAGGTCAGCCAAAAGTTTGAGCAGAAAAAAACATAAGTACTTAAGGTATCTGCAATCAATAAAACACACCTTAAAAATTAAACCCTACTCTTGTTGCCAAAATTTGAGTAATACACATTAAAAACTTCTAAGATAGGTACATTTGTAAAAAAGCCAAATTTTAAATTCAGACTTAATTTGTTCATTATAGCAAAAGCAAATATAAATAAGCTACTAATTTTAAGGTCATTATCACAATTCTTTCTTCTTTTTCCCCATACTGTACTATGGTACACTGTAGAGTGACACTTAATATAGATGGATCCACATTTATCTTAAGTACTTCTGCTTTCAAAAGTTGATTCACAGCCTATTCCACCGAGCAGATGGCAGGAGCACAGGATGGTTTCACGTAGCAGACTATGTTCAGTGCAGCCAAGACATGTCAATCCTTTTTTGGTTCAGGTACAAGCACAATAGTAACACATCCTGGGTAAATTTCACATGGAAAGGCTGACAGCTAATCCCTGTAGTTTCAATCAATTGCAGAATTGGGGAATGTGTGCACCAGCCTCAGAGTCAGTAGCTCTTCTGGCAGGCAGAAATAACAAATGATTTTTTGTCTGCAGTGGAGCATGCTCATTAAAGTGATGGTTAAATCTCATCCAGACAAGCCACCAATCAAAATCAAAAAGCAAACCACTCTTCCTTTAGAATGGCAAGAGCTTGTTTTGTCCCTCTCCCCTACAGATATTAAACAGGATCTGTGTGTAAATCTAATAATAGAAGCCCTTACAATTACTGGCATTTTATAATGGAACTCCTTACCAGAATTTTCATATGCTTCAAAATTGAAATGAGGTTTCCTGTCCTCCGCCACGTGGTCATAAGTGATGTGTGGTATTGTCAACATCCTATCTGGAGAAGAAGGTCCATTGTCCTTGTCTAACTTAAATTTCTTCTTTTTAACCTAAAAAAACCACATACATTAAATTACTCAAACCAAGCCACATTTAGTTGTCTCTTCAGTAATGTCTTCAATAATAATGCAGTCCCCAATGAGTTATAACCAATTAAAAGAGTTCCTGACCAATTATAATTTTCATTATGCTATACTGTGTTTCTCATTATGTTGGCCTCCCTATCCTGCTAAAACTGGCTAATCACTAGAATTCTTCACATTGTCATTACCAAATCCCTTGCCTGCAATAAAAAAAAAAAAAAAATCTGCTAATTCTGCCCAGTTCATATAAATCAAACTATTCTAGAATACCTTTACCATTTTATCGATGCAATAAATCATACCCTCAGCAAAAAGCAAATGGATATATTACTGCTGAACTCAGATGACCCTCAGAAATACAAGGGAAGACTTCTGCACAACATCTTCCTCTTCCATCTTGAGATTACTGTGCAGCACTTTTACAACAGAGAGGACAGAGTATTACTTAATCTAAAGATTCTGATGAAGTTTTTTTGGTTGCTGTTTTTTAAAGAAAATAAAATTACTTAACTTATGGAATCCCTTGATACAACATGGCAATTTTCTTTCTTTTCCCCTTTCTTTATAGATTTTCAAACAATAACAGTTAGTTATTGATTGATGTACCTCAGTTAGGTCATTATTACTCTTTTTCAAACCCATATATCCATTAAAAAAGTCAAGTTTGGGGACCAGAAGCAAATAAACTTATAGTTTCCAATGTTTGTATACTGAAACCGTCAAAGCTGAAATGTAAATAAAAATTTGAAACCAAATAATAATCTGCAAAACAAACACAACAAATAGTCTCGAGAGCATAAACAAATTCAATCTAACTTAACATGTTTTAATTACTCTAATAGGAAACATTAGTTACTGATACCATCACCGATTTCTTTGGTTTTGGACTGGGTGACAGTAAATGGTAATTCCTGGCAGGTTTTCGAATGTATATTTTCCATGTAGAAGAGTCTGGGTTTTCTGCAGCGTAGCATCTCCATGCAGTCTAGAACAAATGTTTTAAGCAATGGAATAATTAATAAATCAGATTAGTAGCTTCCTGTACAACACAGTAATTTCCAAGTATCATGTTAGTCATTTTTTGTTTATTTTTATTCTTGAATTTGCCCACTGGAAACAAACTCAGCATGGTTTAGAACACTTATTTGGTAAACAGAAACCACTGGGCAAACCAGAAAGAAAGATCAATCTTTTCAAGTGCAACTTTTGTTCTCATTACCAACAAGCAAATAATGAGAGAGAACTCTAAACGGGACTCAAAAAATAGGTTTGAATGTCTTACTCTGTCCCAGTTTCCCTACCTGACTTTAAGCATTTTACCTATTGCATCCTGTGTTTCAGGCTCCTATTCAGAAAAAAACAAGAATTGTTCTTCCATGCCTCACAAGAGTACTACCCGTTAAAAAAAGGGAATTGTGATGTGGTCAGTAGGGCTGTATTCATACGAAGAAATTAACCTGATGGCACAATGGAATAGTACCAGTGGCTAACCAGGAACCAAAACCACAAACCAATCCTCCCTCTTGCCAGCTGCTAATGATTACCACTAAAGATACCACATTCTAAGACAAAAAGGAGGAAAAGCGGAGCCAGGAAACAAGAACGGCATGAGACAAAATACTACTGTACTCTTCCTTAAATGTGTAAACATATCTGAGGTGATTAATAGTTACTCTCCAAATTAAAAAGGCAGATCCCCACTTGCACACCACACAAAAAAAGGACACACATATACACAAACAAAATCTAGAGGAGGAAAGGCCAGAAACCACTAAATGAACGAAACAAAGCAAAGCAGAATGACAGAGGAAAACAGCTGGAAAGCAAAGGATTAGACAATCTCCATATAATTCCCTCCATGGTTAATAGGACACTGGAAGAAACAACTGGCCTCTAGGAGAAAACAAGAAGCAATACAGGGAAAGAAACATCACTCATCTGAGATGTTCTCATCTTGTACTTATTTTGTAAACACCTTGGTTTATAAACAATCTTTTTATAAGTTATTTGTAGAGCACTTATTAAATTGTGCTTTCAGAAATCCAAGATTATGATTAAATCATAATTACCACTATTAAGAACAGGTATTCAGCAACTTATTGTCTGTCCTCTACTCCTCCTTAACATTTCTAATGGAGGGAAGTAAAACATTCTGGACATGCAATCTCAGTCTTCCCAACAATTTGGTGTTGATTTCCCAACAGAATCAGCGGGAACACTAAAAAAATCCATTCTTTACAAAACCATACCATACGAGTCTCACAATTTTTGGCTAATCTCTGGCTATAACCAGAGTCTTTTTCACATTAACTCTGGAACTGTTTCGTTTCAAGCATAAACTTTACAGTTAGCTACTGTTTCCATAAAGATCCTGACCTGGAAATCCACTTTCACTCATGAAACCAGAGAAATAAGTCATATGAGAATGCAAAAATGATATGGCTTAGGTGTACATCTAGTTTTCTTTTAAATTTGATCTCTGTGCTTCTAAAGCCACATGCAAATACTGAGTAGAGGGAGGAAAAGCTGGAAAAACCTAGAATGAAACAATATTAATGCCTCTTCAGGGTGCAATGCTGGCTCCAATCAAGTAAAGCATAAAATCTCGTTGACTATACTGACACTGAACTGCACCTGCATTTATAATACAGGGGATCAATATTTTCCTGCCTGTAAGTTATCCAACAGGAAAAGGCTGATTCTGCAGAATCCCAGTGGTTCCCAGACATCTATCCTGGAGCTGAAAAGTCCAAACAAGATTTCCTATTTAACACTCTGATTTGTTTCTCCTAAATTTGAGATTAAGAATGTATTTGTCCCAAGGAAACTGAAGCATATTTGACATTTGTCTTTACAAGCAGCAACTTTTTAAAAGTACAGTTTTACATGAAGCCTCCTCTCTGTTTTTTCACTACTACCAGCATAATATTTCATAACGTTTTCCCCAGGTAAATTGTTTCATAATTACTGGGTAGCCTTCAGTTTTGATTTTAACCAGCTAAATTAAACAGCTTGCACTAATTTGGAAGTGTATTTTTTTGCTCATTAATTTACATTAAAGGCTGGATTTCCAAAACTTGCATCTGTAACTCCTGTACAGTTTTTAATGGGAATCAGGCATGGAAAATGTGCCAACAGTTTGGGGAAAAAAAAAAAAAAGAATTACAAATGGAAAGAAATTACAACATGCAATATGCAGGAACTCAGTACCTGTATGAGTGAGGCAGCAGCTGGAATTTGACGATTGAAATGCTTCTGTCTTTGTTTCTGTTGTACCTTTAGGGCAAAGCCTGAACCAAGAATTCCCTGTGGAAAGAAAACACACTTTTTTTTTTTTCTTTTTTTTTTTTTAAGGGGAGGAAAGAACTACACATAAGCTTGCCAAATTTTGTTGTATTAATAAACTTCTATTCAGCATCATAAAATCCAACTAATTATTTAGAGGAAATGACTTAATACAGCAAAGTTTTTAGACTCAGTTATTATTACTTGTTGAAACAAACAGTGAATGCCATCATACCCTGATGCAAAGCCTGCTGGACTCAGCCCCTTAAGAGAAAGCAGAAATTATATTTCATCCCCTCTAAAAGCCTCACAAATGCTCGTGAAGGGGAATAACAGAATAGGGAAAAATATCAACCTGACATCCTTAACTTCATTTTTATGAGAAAGCAAGCTTTGGGATGGCATGATTCAGGTAGTGTGGTATGCTAATTTCTATTTCCATATGTTAATCCGTGGTGGGAGGGGAGAAGAGAGGATGAAGAAGAGGAAATTCGTGTTTCAAAATGGTCAGGACTTCAGTGAGTTTGACACAAGGCCACCTAATTCACTCTCAGGAAAAGGGACAAGGACTAACAGCATTGGATGTTGTACAACCTGAACTAGACTCCAAATGTAGGGCAGTTATGAAGTCCAATTTTAAGTAAAGAGCAAGTATAATTTATGTAGTCATTTGCACAGTTATAGACATTTTTAACACAAGTTTTAGTAACACAGGTAAAAATTAAATCTTCTATAAATCAGCTTACATGACTACATCTGCTCAAGGAAAACATAATTCTTTTTCTCCATATAGCAGAAGGCATCAGAGCAGCCAGGGATCTTGGCTCAACCTCTAAGAACTGTATTAATCATCAAGAATTTTGAAAGGAACGAGAAATGCCCTTTCTCTTATGTTCATTTACTAAAGATCAAAGAGGTGATGATGCTCAAACATCACATATTTGGGAAATGAAGGATCATTTCTAGATCCAGAAGCCATACCAGTTGCGTTTAGCCACAATTACTTTTGACTGTGATCTCAGCCAGATCCCCTTACTTAAAATGGTAACAATACAGCATGAAACAGAGCTTGAAAGCCTAAATTCCCCCCTTGGGTCAACTCACAGGAGCAACTTAATTCAGTAAAGAAAATCCCACCAATAAAGGGGTGTTTGTTGTTGTTTTGCTTCAACAAAGATTAGGGAAATCTGATGGGCAAACATAAAGCATGGCTGCTACACCATCATTTATAAAACACCTTTGCTGGCATTCAAGTCTGGTTTTAAAAACCCCACCAAAACAAACAAACGGACACACCAACATTACCACTCTTCAGTTGAAACAGTAGCTTTTGGTATTTTTCATACAGATAATTTCATTTACCAGATCTCTCTTCTAAAATAAATGTGAAAGATACTAGAATGAGGAGGGGGAAACATATGCTCTAATGGCAAACTGATGCTGGAGAGTTTAAAAAACTACACCTACTTATCCTCTCCTGAAAAAGGTTATGTTCCTTCAAAGTAAGCAACTAATTTTAAAAAGCCACTGGAGTTTTAGTAGCTACTATTTCACACTGTGAAGAATTTTTGTGATGGTACTGGCATAAAAGTATTCTTGTCCATCCCGTACTATCCCCACCAGTTCTCTGCCACAACTACACAGATATCTGCAAACACAACAGTCCTTGTCACTGAACTGAAAAACCTGAAGAAAAAAAAAAAAATCATTTTAACCACACGTTTCAGGTGGCACAAACATTTTAAAAGCACAACTCAGGGGTATTGTTGAATTTCTGAAAAACATACCGTTAACTACCCTTGGCACTGATTATTTGTGTTTTCAAACCTCAGCTTAGGTTTCGCTGACTGTGAATTTACCCTTGGTACTCAAGTGCCCTGTTTCTTGTTTGAAAGTACTTGGGAACCTGTTTTCAGTGCAAACAAAGTGCCATAACAGTTTTAAAATGTCAGCTCTAGGTCACTTTTGAAAATGGGACTTTGGCCATGGACAGATGCTAATTTGGCAAAGAACTGCATCAGTGTCCCTGGCTGCTGATTGTTGCCTCTCTGCCAGTGACACCTTTTAGTCAGCTTTTCTAGAAGGAGAATATGTATGAGAACTCTACAGTTCACCTTGGACCTAATCAGTTGAGTAAACTATGAGTGAATGTCTTAAAAAGCCAAAACATTGCTAAGTTGCTGAGTCCAGAAGTCCAGAAATAATTTCCTTTACATTTTTGAGACGGGCAGGAAAAGTACTTTGAATTAAACATATTTTTCTCAAATACATCTCAAGTCTAGTGCTGCATACAAATACCACCACATATTTACTTAGTTACTTTCTACAAGCTACATATATTTCAAAGACAATATAAAATTTTAATACAAAGCTTTCATGATATCAGGTTAAATGAAAGGTTAAAGAATAAGCAACAAAAGTTTCCTGTGATGACCAATGAGTCAACACCAAACTGACAGCAAAAGTACAAGATAACCTACCGCAGGTAGTGCAAAAAATGAAATTGCAAATACTGAAAAACAAGATGCAATAGTCTTTCCTATCCAAGTCTGAGGCACTTTATCTCCATAGCCAATAGTTGTAACAGTCACCTGCAAAGAGAAACAGAGAGAGTATTACAGCAAGTATTAACATGGCAGTTTTGGGTTGTTGGTCTCTCCTCCTTTTATATGTATTTTAAAGAAACATCAGTTGCTTTCCTAACTATTCCAGTGACAGTCTGTGTGAGACTACTGAAGGGAGCTCTGCTCTCCCAGTTTGCTTCCCCATCCTAATACTGGATGGAAAAACATAAAGGAAATTGAATTACAACAAGATACATGTTTAAAATCTTCCAAAGTAAAATCATTAGTTTAAGTCTTCGTGGCTGAGGCGACTGTAAACCATATGAAGTTAGTGGGATATAGGCTGCCTGCCCGTGTCACACACTTTCCTCAGGGAAAGGCTGCCAAACTGTTGATTTTGTTTATGGGCAGGAGATGTTTGCTGAAAGTATTACAGAACTGTTGCATAAAAAGAGCAAACACATACTGTAACCATGCACTATGGCTGGGGTCAGACATCAAGTGTTCTAGAGATAATATTGGTATCAATAGCAAGAGAAGCTGAAAAATTTCCATGTAGTAAAGATCCTGAAAACAGTCTAACAAATCACCAATGCACATAAAACACTGAGAGCAAAAACAGATAATTTAAAGCACACATGCAGGAAACATCTGTTGAGTTTGCCTTTCAAAACACTAAAGCAAAGATTACCACCACAGTGATGTAGCATAACAAGGCTTAATAAGTAATTATTTGCATGAGCTCAAGGAAAGAATGTATTTGTTTGAAGCAGAAGAATACATCTGGCATCTGAGAGCAATTTAAATTCACTTATGTCACCAGCTATTTCTGAATTTGGAAATTAGAGAGATTTTTATCTGTGACTTTGAAGAAGGCTAACCAAATCAGAGCATGGGAAGCCAGACTCTCAAGCAGTTGAAGCACATCTCAATTGCTGGCTGCCCAGACTTTCTTCTGACAATATGAGCCTTCAGCTGCCCAGGACACAGAAGTTTGTCCCACAATAACATACACAGGTCATTCTACCTGTCTGCTCTAACACACACTACCCAGCAACTGCAGAAATGCGGGCAATGCCCAGGGCAACATCTCTACGTGAGGAGAGAAGGGCAGATTTATAGAGGCAAGATAGTGGCTAAGGGGGTGAAGAGATCAAGAACACAGCTTTGGGGAAATAAAAGCTCATGACAAGACCTTCAGGAAAGGTATGGCTGTCACCCACGTTAATAATTGTCCATTCCTACTAAAAGACGAGAGGAAAATCCCGAGTATGTAAAGCAAGCCATCCATACTTGAACTGTCCACCCTCTAAGCAAAACCATTATGTCAGTCAAACACATGAAAAAGAGGCAGCTTTATCTGCTTGAGGTGGTGGTGTTTATTGCAAGTTTATTACCAGTTGCTGATACTCAAAACATTCAAGAATTAGTTTTTAATTTTTAATGCAAGTGTTTAAAACGTGGCCTATTTCCAAGACTGTTTCATACTCTACAGAAGCGCTTTAAATAAGGTAAGTACCCAAGTACCTTTGCCCGTATTCCTGAAATTGTTATTAAAATACCACTTGAATTCAGGACCTGATGAGAGGCTGAAGGGGTGATGTCATCTCCTTGCCTACATAAGAGGGTGGCTGGAAAAAAATTCTGAAGACTAATTACAATTTCACATTCAAAAATACAATATAATCATGGGAAAGTTATGGCCTCCAATACCTTCTCACAGAAGAGATTATGAGAGAAAAAATCATGGTTTATTCCTCCATTTTTGAAAATAAATTACAAATCCTTGTAATTGAAAAATGTCACCAACTCTTCTGTGTTACAGTCTTCAAATCATGTCAATTAAGTAGAAATGTGAAAAGAAATAGGTGCCTTTGAGCTGACTAAAGTATAACTGAAGATTAATTCATATCCATTTAAGAAGTGATTGTCTCCCCTTTGCCACCATACCCCTGCCAATCCCTTCTGAATTGATCTACACGAATCATCAGTGACACAAGTAAAGTATTTCCTGTGATGTTTGTTTGGGAGGTTTTTTTAAGAAACATCTCGGAAACTGGGTTGCAAATTAAAGTGTTCATGTAATTTAACATTTTCCTCTGCCCTCTTAACTCTAAACTATCTACAAATTCATTGTAGATGGTTTTCTTTTTCCCCAAAATACATGCTGCTGAAACCTTACATGCTGAGTTTCTGCCCTAAACTATTTTTTACAGCCACATTATAACCCCCTAAAGAGTAAAATACTAATTTTACAGTTATAAAATAAGATATTATAATGGAAATACTGACTCAACTTCTATTCTAGCATAGTAAACATGTTGGCAAAATGACATTAAATTGATACAAGAGCTCACACATTAAATTTCATTGGAAAGCAGCCTGTAAAACAATTGTTTTAATGAGGAACAAAATCATTTTCATCCACTGACTATTTTAAAACTTTGATCTGATGAACATCACCACAGGCTTTGGTATTAAAACTAATGTTGTTCCTATTAAATATGCATCAATACTCTGAAGGAGAGAATATGAAGAAAAACCCACACAGCAAGAAGAAATAGCAATGTTCATCTGCACTGAATAGGGAAGGGATTTTATTCTAGGTTATATCAGTCTAAAGTGAGCACAGGAAATTAATCAGGGAAGTAAGGATATTCTGTTGACAAAATCCCTGCTGTACGCCTTGCAAAAATTTGGGTAGTTAAACAACTATAAAAGAGAAGAACACATGATTCTGAGATATCAAAAAGGCAGACAACACAGGACTGAGGAGGCAAATACAAGATAAAAGATTAAAAAAGCCAAGTATTAAAGCAAATGAGGGAAAGTCACCCAATAGAAAATACCTTATCTACTTAATTTCTAAATTTAAAGCACTGCAACTTCAAAATCAATTGCATTAGGTATTGTTCTGCATACCAGACACGACCCAGAATGTTCTGATTCACTTACATTACCCACTTTGATTAAAGCAAGTAATACCAGAGCAATATCCAGCGATATACCAGAAACAGTGACCGGCTCCCTGACTCCATTTCAACTGAACTACAATAAATTTCAGAACAGCCCGAATGCTCTTCTATATACCCAGGTGTTACAGAGCAGCCTTTCTATTTCTTGACATCTTATTCAGTCAACTGCATTCAATATTGCAGGTTGAATATAATGCACAAACTTTCGAGGCTGCTGAAACCCCGGCAGCACAAGTGCAAACAGATCCATGTCCTGCATTTATTTTACTGTGAAGTGTGCTATATAAAGCTAAAAAAACCCCTACTGATCTTTCTGTATTTTGAATTCTTTTCCAAATGGTAATATTTTTCGTCCTTGTGCACATAAGGATGTTGGTGATTAGCACAGATTCACACAACTGAAATTCCTCTTTCTGCTCCTAGTCACCTCTGTGTGCATTGCAGCACTCTGAGAAAATACAAGTTACATCCTTCAAATGAATAAGCTAAGAGACTGTTCTAGAGGTCACAAGTATTTTGAAACACTGGAATTAAAACTGCAAAGCAAAGCTGGAAAAAGGACTTCCTTGTTACTACAATTAGAAATTTGTGAAGGAGATGTTTGGATTCTTTTTCTGTTATTATTTTTCTGTTATTATAATTATTTTTTTCTAGATGCCAACACGGAAAATTATCACTATTTTGAAGCACTTTAATTTTGTTTCATCAAATAAAAAACAACTGTTAATTCTGTATTCTTCTAGATAACATTTTTGTTCCTACCTCCTTGGTGTCTTTTGATAGAGGTTTAAGGATTTGGGAATTAGGAAAAGAAATGCCAAGAGTGTTCCCTAGGTGTAAGAAAATCCACATCTGTACTTTTTAAGTAACAATTTTAAAAGGTTTATCCACATCTACCCCATAGATCTTCACTGAATGAGAACAAAATGTAGTTGGAGCTGCTCATGGAGTTAAAGCTCAGAGATGAGAAGGTAGCCGCAGAATGAAGAGATGGCTTGCAAAATGCATTTAAAAATATCTTCATCTTTCAATCGCTGCTCCAACAACTCCTAGAATAACCCAAATCCCTCATAAAAACTCAAACATGTAATTCCAAAAATTATAATTAAAAAAATAAAAGGATGTAATAGGTCTATAGCTGGTAATCTTGACTTGTAAACCCCATAGAGACTAAAAACTTCTGTCAAAAACTGAAATCAGCATACAGTTCTCAGTGGCTTTTTTAATTGAGAAGGGAGGCGTTCTGAATAACACAAGATCTCTTGTATGAAGCTATTTTTAAAACTAAAGTGCAACTATTTTATAAATGAAATCAGATCTCTTCTAATTTAGCAAAAGTTTTATGCATGTGCAGTTTCAAGTGGTATTTCCTGCAACTCTTCAGCAAAGTCTTCCCCCAGTTTTGATTTTGAATTTACATTAAGCACATACTGATAGGCTTTGCTAAATAGGACATGGTTCTATGCATGCCTAGAAGTAAGCAAACGTGTAAATGTTTTGTTGAATTTGGTCCTTAGCGAGAAAGCTATCTTCTAATATGTAAAAATTAAAGGAACAAGAAATCCTTAACCAAAGCTGTTACTTGCAGAAAACTGCTTGATTCAATTCAAGGCAACAGGCACAGTGTAATATCCATGCCTGGCTATATTCAATAATTGCTTGTGGCAAACAGTCCTCATGATCAAAGAGACTGTTAGCACAGCCCACATAATGGTTTCCCTGAAGGATGTTCGTTCCAGCGTGAAGATTGGAAATTGTGTACTCATTCAGTGGATATCAAAAGAAGAACTCTTCTCACTTGGTCTGAGGCACGACTGAAATAAATGCTAAAGGGGGGGCTGCAGGGAGGAGTGAGAAAAACCCAACAACAACAAAACAAAACCCCATAAACAAAACACTGAAAGCCACAAAGCCCCACAGACAGTGAGCAGGTAAAGTTCTCCGAAGGTAGTCGTCTCTGACAGATTCAATAAGAACATTTATAATATTTTTTTAAGCATCTTATTTTATTTTTAATTAATTTGTGATTGTATTGTCCTCAATCTATATTAGGTCTTTAAGACTGTCAGTCTGGACATGAAGGATGACATAAGTAGATTAATTTCCAATACTGGCACTGTGGAGCTGAAAGATGCATCACGTTACTTGTATTTTACTTACTAACACTAAATTTGTGTTTTGAAAGACATACAGATATGCAGCCACTGGCAAAATTATTTATACAACTTGCACTGCATTCAAAACCAGCAGTAATATAGACAAATCTTTATGCTATAAGATAACCTTAGGTTTCTTCAAGAAGCCCATCACTAACTTGGTGAAGAGCTACAGCCCAGAGTTCTCAAGGAAATTCAAATAAAGCCCAGGAGGTCAATTTACATATGAAAATACAAAAGCAATACAGATTTATAAATAACAACAGCAACAATGAACATTTAATTAGAAGTTTTGCACCCTATGGGTGTGCCTGTAGTCAGCAAAGCACAGTAATATAAAAGTACCTAATTCCAGATGCAGTTTAGTTGTGATAACACAGACCTTCTATATGGTTTATTTTAGCTATATTATGTATTCTACCACTGCTGCCCAAAGAATTTGTTTAGCAGTGTATACATATACCGAGATAACAAAAAAGTGCAATGCTGTAAAGTGAGAAAAGGGGCGTGAAAACACTAACAAGGACTTTTTGAAGCATTATCTACCATGTAAGGCAAGTGCACTTTCAGAGAAGTGAGATCAGCTGCGTTACCAGATGGATCACATATCTATGAAAGTGTATGGGACAGGAGTTGTGAATTATCCTCTTCTGCATGTTCAGTTCAAAACAGACTGAGACAGGTTTTCAGGGACCAGAATTTGTGGTGTTTGAGCAGTTCAGAAAATTCTGGCTAAAACGCAACCGAAACTTCTGTGATTTAACACTTACAAAAGGCTTTTGTATGAGTTTGAGACTTGCATCAGGAAGAATCCTCGTGACCCCCCAGTTATTCCCAGAATCTAGAATGGTTTGGGTTGGAAGGAGCCTTAAACACTACATAATTCCAACCTTCCACTAGACCAGCCTGTTCAGAGCTCCATCCAACCTGTACTTGAGCACTTCCAGGGATGAGGCATCCGCAACTTCTTTGGGCTAACTTCTTCACTATCCTAACTTTATAGGGCTTTCTCCTAGCAGAAAGCATGAAGAATATTACAGTACCAAAACACCAGAAATGGATGGAATCGAATCTATTTCAGTTTTGTTTTGCTAAATCTTTTTCAGCAGTTAGCAGAAACATATTAGAAGGACACTAAATTCTACTTTTAATATTAAAGAAATTACACTGTGTTCGTTGAAGTCTCACACTTCAAGTGGCATGCTGCAACACAATAGAGGCTATAACAGAGAAAGAATATTATGATAATTAAATTTATTGATTAAATAAATTTACTGCAATTAGGAAGAAAAAAATAACCAGCAAGCCTAACTGAGCAATAATTCCCTGAAAGGAGAATATTTCAGTATCCTGACAGATCGTGTTGCTTCTGTGGAAGGTTTTACTGTATTTTCAGTAAGCCAATCTGGTCTGTCACATACTCAATTTTTAATGGCTACGCCAATGACAGCATGTGTTTTTAAATGCAGCTACATCTGCCGCTGTTAATTACTTAGTCATCTGACCACTGTAGTGGAAAATAAAAATGCCATAATGACATGAAAGCATTGAAAAAGCTACTTGACAGAAAGCCACTTCCTTGTGCTAGACATTAAGTTCTCTGATCCTAAGAAAGCCTGTATTTAACCATGGCAGACAGCAGGAAGAAAGAATCCTGCAGCAGATCATAGTAGCAAAACAATACAACAAAATCTGTTGTATTCAAAAAGGGCTACATATGCATTTCAGCACCAGGAGACCTGCAAGAGACTTGCTCATGGATAGATCTTTCCTTCCTGAAACAGTAAGTGGTACTGTTTGTAGAGAGAAGACTATATAAGCACACACACAGAGAGCTTTATTAAAAATATTTCTTAATATATATATATTATTAGTGAAACAGAGGTGCTAGCCCTATCATTCCTGTACATAAGACTTCTAAGTAGTCTTATTTTTAACCAAAAAAAAAAAAAAGAAACAATGCCTTTTGATTTAAAACAGCAGAGAAAAAGCTCTAGAAGATCAGCACATTTTGGAAATGCAAGCATGGCATTACTAGTGATGCCCATGCATTTTAAAGATCTGTAGCACTTAAAGTTTGCTTTATTAAGCTAACAGAATTAAAGCAGATAAAAACAAGTCATTGCTTGAATGCTAATGATAAGGAAAACCAGCTTCCAGAAAGTGCCTTTCTTTGAACTGTACTAGGAAAAGGAAAGGGAAACAACTACAGACAGGAAATCCCAGAACAAAACAGCCAACCTAGTATTTGTGTGTCATGTGAGAAAAGAAAGAGGGACTTGTTACTATTGCAGAAGGAACTAAATTAAAATGTTGACAAAAATATAATCCCAGAGTAGAGCTGCCTCACTACAGTGAGTACACATAATAAACGAAAACACAGAGACAACTGTCACTACAACATCAAGAAAGCAGAACTGTATTAGCAGAGCTAAAAATACATCTACACCAAAGTGTGGCAGCACCTCAGAGAAACCTGAGAAATCTCTAAACAAGATGATGTGTAGATACAGCACAGGAAAATGCCAAATAAGGATATTATGTGCCTTCCAAAGCAATATGACCACTTTAGAAGAGACCTGTGACCATATTTCCTAAGTATCTTAGATGCTTCTTGCTCCAAAATTAGTCCATTCTCAAATACCATCACAGATCAAATTGCAAAAAATAGATATCTGTTTTAAGATGAAAAAAACACAAACAACAAAAAGACGGAAAAAAGAAAGCCTAAATACCACCCCCCACCACCCTCTAGAAAAAACCCAGCTGTGATTTAGGAAGACTCTTACCATCCTAGACAGTTGAACACTATCATGAGAAAGGTAGCAAGAAGTAATCACTGTAACAGTAGGGAAGACAGGATGAAAAATAGAATGCATGTTTCTAAATTTTTTATACATAATTTGATCACTTTGGAATCTCATAAGACTATACACACCAAATGAAACTCCTGATCATCTAAAGTACTTTCGTGGTTTCACAGAATTACAAAACCAGAAAGTGTATTGAAGCAGTAAGAAGTCATGTCAAAGTGCTGTTCTTACTCCATGCTTGCTTGAATTTTACTCCACATTGGACAGTGCTGACCACTTTCAGCACACATGAAATTGCTATACTTACTACTCCCCACCACAGGGCATCTGCATAGCTGCCAAACTCTGTTTCTCCAGAATCATTTACAGCATCTTTCTCGGCCAGGTACACAAAATAAGAGGAAAAAATCAGGCCCAGAAATCCAATGTAGAGAGTGGTTATCAGTTCCTGCAAGGAGAATAAAAATAATGGCATTATGATATCACTGAGACATTTAAATTACTTAACACTGATGGGTTATACAGGATAATTGCAAGAGCAGAATGCAATTTCAGCAATTAATAAACATTAACACTGCCTGTTGGCTGGGCAGTTTTTAACAAAAATCCACTGAGCTCAGTGGTGAAAATATTTACAGCACAGCTGATGACTTGGCCCAGCATGCACATTGCCTACACACAGTAAGAGCAACCTCTTCACTTTACAAGTACTAAACCACTTCTGGTCCCCAAAAAGTAGCTGGACAACTTTTTCAAACGGTGCCAGATTCAAAACAACTTTGGAATTTAGATACGTATTTTAAGGAATATTCAGAGTAGTTTTCATAAGTGTAATTTTCTGTTGTTAAGTCCAACTACAAGTCAAAATCTGCCAAAGTCAGTGAATATTTTTAATCTTTTAGGAAATTTTTTTCCCTTGAACAAGACAGAACAACCATACTTGGTTAAAATAAATGACTCCACACTAAATAAAGCTGACATCATCAGCATATCTGCATATATGCTGTTCCGAATCTAAGGACATTTGCATTGACGGTGCCATTCCTCAGCCTGCTCAACGCCTGTTCATACCTGTCTGTGTATGAACACCACTGATCCCAGCAGCCTCCACGTGCCCCCCTGACGATCAACATGCAGCATTCGTAAGATCTGCAGAAAACGGATGCCCCTGGAACAAAATTTTGGAATTAATGAAGACACTAAAGATGCTAGAGAAGAAACAATGTTGGAGAGAGGAAGTCCGTGTCTTCCAAAGCACCATTTTAAGAGACATAGAGCATTTTATGTTACACTTGGCTCCTGTCTCTTTTCACTCCACTCACTGATCTTTCATCTTGTTTGAAGCCATCTTCCAAGACAGCCTGGAAAGATTGTGCAAGGGAAGGACTGACTCTTTTACGTAAGGCTAGTAAGGACAACTCAAGGATTCAGGAATTTTGGACACAAACAGAGAATGCTCTAGAAATCATTCACTAGGATAGGAAACAACATGCAGAACCAGCTAACCAAAGAGCTGATTTCCCTACCTTTGAGGAATTTCATAGGCAATTTGATCTAGACTGTCCAATAAGATTTTAAAATACCCTTTATGGGAGTCACTGCAATCCTTGGGTGTTGTTGCAGCTAATGTGCAGAGAACAGTACAGTGCTACGGACTTTCTCTTTCCAGAAAACCAAGTAATGTGACCTTCCTGAGCACAAAGTGGATTCAGGAATTCACAGCCACTAACGCCAGGCATTTCATGAAGAGGCAGCCTGAAGACTTCAGAGATACAAAGCATGAAAGGGTTGCTATGAAACTGAGCCACGAAACTAAAACAGGATTTTGAGAACACATCTCACTGGGGAAAGAGGGTAGGGGTATGTGCACCTCTATCCCCACCAGTCACGAATGCATTACAACAAGATTTTATTTCCCCTGCACTTAGTTGGATCACTGTTTCACACATGTATGCGACTGCTAATCTGCTTTGTTACAGGACACTGACCAGTGACTTGTTTTCTCCTGCAAGAATTGAAGCAGAAGGTAAAAAAAAGAACGCCACCTAACTCAGATAGCATCACTTTCTTTTATTGCATATCAATTACCTGATAGCTGAGGTTGCAAAGACTTGACCTTTAGAGCCCACACAAAGAACTATCATGGAAGCAACAACAACAATTAAATCTGGAAAATAAAAATCAAATGAAAAAAGTAGTTAGCAGCATCTTGCAATATTTCTGCAAGAATGTTACTAGAACCAACTCCAATATTACTTTAACAAATTGAACAATCACTCCTAATTGATATTTTTGTTCACATAGCAAGAGGTCTCTATTGTAGCATGTAAAGAAAATATAATCTTGAGACATGATAGAAAAATTTTACTGGGATGGTTCCAAGGCAGCCACAGTCTAGATGAATTAAGAGTTACTCTAAAGCAGCCTGCAATTCTTATCAGCAGGAGGAATTTAGGCAGTTTCCACCTATTCTCTCTTCTGTGTGTTTTATTTTATTTTCTGTGTTAGACAGTCTTTTCATTGACAGACACTTGAGGTTCTCATATATAAGAAAACTGCCTTACTACCATTTCATCTCTCCAGGTCTAAAAGGGAGATAAAAATTGGAATTAGTGTATGAATCTAATTTAGTTTAAGTCAGTCACAACTGTACTCTAAGTCTCTGTGGTTCAGGACTAGTTAATTTTGGAAAGGAACTCTGTATTTTGGAGAATTAAATAGCTCTTGATCCATATCTGAGAAAACTGAACTGTGTTCTGCTTTCCAGACTGTTAAATTGGATAACGTCTCAGAACCCATAGTGATCTACATCTCAGGAGAAATGGACTGTGTCCAGAGTGCAAAGATACAGTCAAAGACTTTTTAGAGTTGCAGTCACACTTAAGATACAGTTGATATTTTTATATACGTATGGAAGGATGCACAGAGAAGGCAAACGGAACTATTTCATGATTGTAAAAATACCCAGGTACAAAATTTTGTAATTTATATTCAGCAAAATTGTAGATAGTTTATCGAAACCCATATCCTGTATTCAACAACAAATAATGTTTCCAAGTAGTTGAAAAAACTATGTCACAGATCAAGAATTATTATTCTTCTATAACAATACTCCTCTTCCAAAATCTGGTTTACTTAGTCCATTTATTTTTTAAGTACTTCAGGACAAGGGTCTTTACATACTTCTCTCAATACTGGCTAACAAAATATAGATTTATTTTGGACTATTATGTTTCTTTCAGGGAAAATGTTAAAGGAATGACAAACATACTAAAAAAAGTAATAGTTTGTTGCATATATGGAATATAGGGATGTAATTTCCAAAAACACTGATTTTTAATTTTAGGGAGCCACCTGAAGTGGACACCAAGGGAATTGAGGTGTCCAGCTCCACATGCATCACTGAAAACCATATTTTAATTCAATTGATACACAGAGTAACTACAGTGCATCTATTGTGCTCTACTGTGCAGTAAACAGCTCAATTAGAGTACAAAATAAACTCATAATAAATTACTCAAATGGCTTCTGGGGGAAGAAGGAGGAAAGGCTGTTCAGTATCTTTAAAAAATACAATTGTAGCTCTTGTGCAGTGTCTGGGATCCTGAGGTCACAGGAGACAGGACCATGGCCAAGACTTATTCCTGGCAAAGCTTCAGATCACTTGTGAAAAGAAAACATTCTGCTCTTCTGGGAAAACAAACCAAGCTGCATTTGTTCTCAAATGACAGTGCCATGAATTCCTGAAGGGAAATTCAGATCTACATTCATGCTAATGACAAGAGCTCTCGCTCTAACTTGGCTTCAACTACTGCAGAAATCCGACTTCTAAAAACTTTCAGGGCAAGTTTTACTCATTGTTTACATCAACTTTGCAAGCTGTGCATACTCACCAATGATTGAAATAGGTTTCCTAGCAAAACGAAGCCTTCCCCATATTCCAACGTATTTACTGCGGCATCCTGCTGACCATAGCCGAACCACATACTCCGTTCCAAAGAATACCACTAACACAATTTCCTAAAAGAAACAGACAGGGAACTAGGTTAATTCTCTAGTGTACAGATGTCTTTCATCTCTTTTCAGAATATATTAGCAAGCGCTAAATAAAATGTAAAATTAGGAAGGTGACAAATATGTCAACCATACCAAAATGATCTAAAGTAATATAGAAAAAACCTGGAAGAGTAGAGAAAGAAAATATTAAGAGCAAATTTAAATACTTTGATCACATGCAGTTCAGCTTGTCTACATGTACTAAAACTGAAAACCATGCTGTGCCATTCACTTTGTCTAATTCAAACAAAAGGTTTCCTGACTGAGCCAAAAAAAAAAACCCAAGCACGATCTGTATTTACAAGATTAGTATTTTGCTAGCTTATTTCATTTTGGGAAGAGCTGTGTTTCACATTCCATTTACCAGATTAGTTTTACCACCCTCTTATTTATACTTTTTTCAGTCTTCCTTTATTCTCACATGAATTGAAAAAAGATTTCTAGTACTCAGCACCAATATGTCAGTCTCCAGGTGCACTGAAAATACAGTGAGATCTCTAGAATATCTTTCCCATCCTCTTGTCAATGTTTAGGGACTTCATCAGAAACAGAGATCTTTAGTCCTGAAGCATGGCTAGTATCAAGCTACTTGTAAACCACAGACCTAAGATAAGGTATGACTTTGGAAATGTCTGCAAAGTGATAGCTGTCAGAGACATCTGATATTCTTGCTGATTAGACAAAGGTACAGTTATATCTTATTTGGAACATGGTCAATGTGCAGGTAAAGCTCAATTTTGTACAGATCAGATGAGCATGGCATACTCAGCATAGTTTCCTCGAGCTGCAGTACTTCCTTATGGGCCACTGGTCACATTCTCTACCAGAGCCAGCAACAAAATTTATTTATTGAAATGGTAAGAGTGGTTTGTAATTGAAAACACAGGACACATGGCATAAAGAAAGAGTACAGTTGGGAAACCAACCTCAAGGCATCACGGTTACATATCATAATGCAGATTAAGAGAATGAACTGCTTATTTCAAAGTGTGATTTCATATAAAGAGCAGTTGCAGAGAAGACAATGTGCTGCTGAACATCTTGTCCACCCCCCTCACATTTCTGTAGATTCCACTGCTGTTCTGCATAACAGATTTTCAAACAGGGGTTAAGACTGTACCTACAATTATTTTCTAAACTAATTGAAATAACCAGAACACAAACCTAGTCCAGTCAAGATGAATGGGAATCATATGATCAGCTTCAAAAATGAAGGGGACATTGCCCTGAATATTGAGCCCTAACTTATTGAAGTTCAACTCTATGACACTTTCAGAAAAGCTAGTAAAACATGAGCCAGGATCCTTCCCTTAGTTTTGACAATCTCATAACCTACGCAAGCTGTCAGATGCAGTAGAACAGCAATCAAAGTTGTTTATAGTCACCTGTATTCAAGTTAGACTTTTAAGAATAATGAAACTATCCAGATCATTGGTCGTAATAAACATGAAGCTCAGACCCTTTGACCTAGCCAAGAATCTCTTCTACAAGTTCCTTCTGAAAGAATCCACCAGAACCCTTCACCTTTTTTATTATTTGTATTATCATTAATTTTTTCAAAAAATAAAAACATAATGAACAACATAAATCTTAAAAAAACAGTACCCACAGCATATTCCTTAAGGAAAGCCTGTGTCTTATGACAGAAGCTTCAAATGCAATGAAACTCTCCCTTTGTCCAGTCCAATGTCATTTATGAACCACCAGTGAATGGCAAAATTATGAGCTCTGCTTGATATGAGGTGCTGTCGAATTGTCACAGAAAAAAAGCACCGAAGGCAATCTTTTCCAATCAAGTGATTGTATTCCTTTCACAGACCTGGTCAGTAAACCCTAATATCCAAGTGCTCTTCTGTATGCAGACAGCTAATACATCTCCTTTCACCACGACTATAAAGGAAATGCCGTTAACAAAAAACAATACTGACCATATATGGAGCAAAAACTCTCCATTCAGAATAACTCATCTGAGGAAGGGATGTACGGCTTCACATCATATGTGATAGCACAGTTAATACTGTTCAGATATCCCCAAAAGCAACCACTAAAAGCAAAAGAACAAGAAAAAACCCCTATCTTGGTAGGCAAAGCAAAACCCAGAGAAAAATTAAATGTTTTAGCACAATGGAACCACAAACAGCACTCTGACCAGGCACTGTGGCCTTGTCACGATCACAGTTTCAGTTTGATAGCACGAAGGTAGGAAGTGAAAGCCTGGATTGTGCTTTAAAGGCGCAGGAAATTTGCATTGGAGTTGTGCGCGTATGTTTTTTAAAGGCCCTCCATGGTTCAGTGGATAACAGGCACACCGGCAAGTATGCAAATGGGGGCTGTCCCAAAGACAATGCGACAGACACGCAGTCAATGGTTACTGTCATCCAGCTCTTTGCCTGACACGCAGACAAGCTTAGGGAACATTGATTGTCCTATAGACTCCGGTGACTGGAGGGAACGACCAGTCGGCTTACACCAAGACACATTTTTCACTCCTGACGTTTTGATAAAGGCTTATTGACCTAAATGAGACCCAAGTTATTCAGGGAACATCGGGGGTGAAAGTGCACAAGCTGTTCTTCATGGTCATACACAAAAACGCCAGGTATCCATTAGCAACTGGCAAATTCCCCCTCCCCTGCCCGTGGCTGTGTGACAGACAAAAGTGTTTTTAATATCTTATGTTGCATAAATCTAATAAGTAGTCTCCTGGGGATGGGGGAGGCTGACGAACTTCTGTCTGCACACACTTACGTTAGTGGTCAGAAACTTGCAGACAACAAGAAAAAAGTATATTAGAAAATTATGCCTTCCTGAGCTAATAAAATATTGCCTGTATTTTCCTGATTAACAGCTTAATATGAAACTTACACGCACTAGAAGAATGCCAACCTGATCCTTAGTTCACTTATGCTGGCAGCAACCAATGCTAATTGAGCAGCAATACCTCAGGCCTGAGAATTTCAGCAAATCTGACCTGTACTACAGATTAATTTGGTCCACTGTTCAATATTTTCTTCTTAATGCCCACCTAACACCTACCTACCAAAAGCACTGTATAAACCCTTGTGCTTCTTGCAATGAATCAGCTGGAATGAAAATGAGGCTTCAAAAAGCTGACATATGAAAACAGAAAGAGGAAGTGTTGAGAGGACACAGCGGACGTACCGAATGAGTTAAATAAAAAACAAAGCAACATTTAGCACAAGGGAAAATTAAAATACAGAGGAAAATAACTGCCTGCAAAACACTACTGAGCATGGTAATTAAAGCTCAGTGAAGGGGTTTTCTTGGTTAAAATTACATACACATGAGAACTACACTGTGCAAGGACCCATTCAACCCTATGTAACTTAATTGTGATTTTCTTTGTATAAGACAAAAATAGAAATACACTGAGATTAAAAACATATATATAGAAGTATATAACTTGGCACAAAGAGCCCTCTAAGATATGACAGTCATATACATACATGGGCATACAGGGTCCATCTTACTTAAGAGGAGATACTTTTTTCCTTCTAATTATTGATTTGTACATGGTACCCTCACTTCTGCCATCCTTCTTGCTCAGCCAAGGCATATTCTTAGTGCCATTTTCAGGCCTCCTCAGCATATAATACCAACACAGGCAAGTACCAGATTAAACCTGAATGAAAAGGTAGAGAGGATGAACATGAAACACACATGTAGATCACTTTCTTGAAGAACTCCATCAGTGTCATTATGTCTTCAGCCTCCAACAACTTCTCGCATGAAAATTCACAAGAATTTCAACTACAAGGAACAGGTAGACGAGTATAACAAGCCTTGGGCCTTTCTACTGAGGCACAGTGCTTGGTGAAACTACAGTAGATCTCCAGGTACCATTTACCAGATGCCAGGGAATCTGGCATTTCTCATAATTTCTCATAAAGACCAGTAAAGGAGCTGAAGTTCACTTATGCATTGGTGCAGGAGTGGGGTCAGCATGTAGGATACACTTCAGAAGTCTCATGACAGGTTTTTTTTTCAGTGCATCTTACTACTAACTTCACGGTTTTAACATGGAAACAGAAATTCCTTTGAGCTGATCAGGTACTCTGTGAACAGCCTTGGGAATTGCTTCAAGTATAATGGAAGAGCCAGCAGAACCTTTAGCCCAAGAAAGATATGGCATAACTTAATCACCTGGCTACAATACAGCTCTCATCATCTGATGAAGGCACTTAGGCAGGATCAATAAAAACACAGTTCACTGACAAATATACCCACGCTATCTGTCATCACAGCCCATACCTCCACAGTTCTCAGAGTATTTTGCTAATAAATGCATCGTGAAAAGCCCTTCCCATACTACTCAACCCCCACTGGACTGAAGAGCTACAATGTTGGGAGGCATCCAACATCTGCACTGTGAAATAAAGTGCAGTAGCAACTCCAAAAGGAAGGACAGAGTCCTGAAACTCAGCTGAAGAGATGTTTTTAAGCAATTAGACAGATTAATAGTTTGGGGGAAGTAAAGAAACACACGAAAACTGACATAAAATGGATCATGACACCACAACAACAGCTATTTACAGATAAATTAACTGTCTCTGGAGGCTGAGAAGCATCACGGATGTTCACGCAACTGTTTGATGTGGGAGGGCTAGATGAGGTCATCTGAAATCTGTTAGGAACAAGAATGCCTTTACTCCAAATCTAGACTTCTTTTGAATGAATTCCATAAATGTAAGAGAGTAAAATACGTATTTTAGGAGCAAGGAGGCAAAGCATACCGCTATGTCATTCTGATTGGCTGTTGAAGACAATGCACAGCTTATTGCATTTGCCCCAGAGGTGTCTGCCCTAAAAGGAAGAAGAAATGACAAGCACAGGAAAACAAGAGGCATTGGTCAGAGAGACAGCTTTAAGACTCATAAACACATGCTTCTTGTACTGTAAGAATTTCCTCCCATCCCAACATTTTACTGGAAATACAACTCCTACCCATATCTGCCATATCAGGAGGTCTATTACATTATCCTCACTGGAGAGATAAACAACATTATTCCCATGATTCTGCCAAATCTGGCTTTTTTAAGATTCTAGCTTCAAAGATTATAAAATTCCCATTAATTCCTTTAAACAGTGAAATAATCTCTCGTGTATCTTATATAGGGATTTCATGCCAACCAGCATTATCTCAGCTATAAGATTCTTACGGCACTGTTTGCACTGAACCTGTTTTTTAGGCAAGACAATAGAACACCACTGCTATGGAGCTAGTGCACCATCAATAAAGTGAAACAGTAACCTCCTCACAGTCTCAGCCAGCAGTAGTGGAATGAGAACACTGCACACAAGTTTTTTCACAAGTCATGAAAAGGAGGTCTTTGAAGGAGCCAAGAGAGGGAACCTTCCACTAGACGAGGTTGCTCAAAGCTCCATTCAACATGGCCTTGAACACTTCCACATATGAGGAACCCACAACTTCTCTGGGCAGCCTGTGCCAGTGTCTCAGCATCCTTGCAGTAAGCAATTTCTTGCTAACATCTAATTTAAACCTGCCCTCTTTAAGTTTAAGCCATTCCCCCTTGTCCTGCCACTACACATCCTTACAAAAAGTCACTCCCCAGTTTTCTTGTAGCGTCTCTTCAGGTTCTGGAAGGTGCTATAAAGTCTCTCTGGAGCCTTCTCTTCTCCAGGCTGAACAATCTCAGCTCTCTCAGTCTGTCTTCATAGGAGAGGTGCTCCAGCCCTCCAGTCATCTTCATGGCAACAGGTTGCATGGACACTGAAAGGGTAGCATGCAAAAACTGAACCACTACAGGCTACACAGCAGTTGTGAGAGGTGGAGCCCACTTCTCAGCACACTGTTCACCTGACACATCAGAGCTTGCAAAATGCTTCAGACAGCATTTCTGTGTAGCTCGAGCAGGATATGCAAATTAACAGCAGTAAAGGCAACTGTTTCTTCTAAGAGGCCCCTCTTTGATCTACTGAGAAAGACAGGATTTTTTCCTGAAAGCTGTACTATGTTTTCTAAGATATACAGAACAGCAAAGTCAGACAGTGTAGGCAAACAGATAGGCACCAAGCTCAATAAAATAAAAATCCCAACGTGATGAAGTACAGATCAAAAATAAAAAGACAAATGGTTTCTCATATATATCAACACTTACTGAGCAACAGCAAGTCCCAAAAGCTCTATTAAGGACTGGCGATTTTTCTCCCCCTACCTAATCTCCTCACTTCCAAAGATCTTATAAATTACAACTTTTCAAAGGAAGACAAATAATTGTAAGTTCCTAAAAAAGGTTTAAACCCAGAACACTTAGTGTTTCTTTCAAAAAGCTTAGTATCATTTGCTAAAATTCTTTATCTACCATATTTGGCACCAAATGATTACACAGGACAACAGAAAACAAAAATCATTGTATCTCTATCACATTTCTATCTTCAGAGGCCCCTAATTAATCCCGAGAAGTTACTGGATATCATTAAAATTCCCTTATTAATGTTTTTAATTAAGATTAAATAATGTTTCCATAAGCATTCATGCTCTGAAAAAAAGGGATTCTTACCAGGAGACAGAACAGTTGTTTGTACTGAAGCATTTCTATTTTCCCTTAATCAGTGTGAGAGCACAGAACAATTGCAGTGGAACCATTAAAGAATACTGCAGACCTGCAATTTTAGGTTGAGATTTTTCCTAAGGCTCCAAGCAAGTAAATCTGATTGAACAGGAGTTGGGCACCTAACTCCCTTAGGTGCATTTAAAAAGTCTTTCATTGATTTCTTTAGCTCTCTTCTCACTAGGGGCTTCAGCCAAATCCAAATGCTGGCAGTTGAAATTTTTCCACCAGCCTCGAAAGGCCTCAGATGTCAGTGCTGTAACTTTGCACTTGAAGGCACAGCCCTAGAGCATGGCTGTGCTAGCACAACTTTCCACACCATCACCCCTGCACAAGACTCTTCATAACACAGTTGTCTTTAGCTTTTGAACTTAGTTGCTGATGACATCCACCAGGAATTTACAGACATGAATTAAGCTCGGCTTCCACATTTAGTTTATGGTACTGCTTTTAGTGTGGAGTTCTCCCCCATCACAAAGTATGCTCAAGGACTGGGCTTCAAACTCAAAGTACTTGGCAGGAGAAAGGAAGTGTCAACATGTTAACACTGATGCAAAAAATGATTAAAAGTCCCTACTCCTTTCTGTTTACTTAATGAACCTCTTATTTAGGACTTCATAAAAGTCTCTAGAAGGAATTCATTGAGGACCCTCTCTTTCAAAGTGAAAAACACTCTGGCTTATATGCAGTATTGCATATGCTTAATTTTATATCTCACTGAATTCAAAGAAAATATTCACCTACACTTACGTTGTGTCACACATACAGTCCACAAAGATGCAAACTCATTCATTAGTACATACAATATGCTAATATGAGAAGAAAGGAACTCCTACAGACTACCAAAAAAAAAAAAAAATCAGTGTAAGCCAAGCAGTCAGTATTTTTGTTATAGAGAACTTCTCATAATAACACTATTTACACACTTCCCTTGATCTGAGTATTTTTATCTTGCCAAGTATCTGTTGCATGCTTTTTATTAAATAAGCTTTCTCACTCTTTTTTTTTTAAAGCTACTTCACATCCACCACGTCCTACACCAAGCATTTCTTAAGTCTTCCCTTTGCTCCACAGCTAACATGGAATCTATTGAGGGACCTCAGGAAGAGACTATATGCCTGTTGTTTTCCAGTTATAAATGAAGAGCAATAAAAGCGATCGTGCCATCCAGCAAACCGTATCTTCCATACCCTTAGACTATCGCTTTACAACACTACTCCTTTCTAAGAGAAAATAAAGATTGCACAATATCTCTTATCTGTAAGCAGAGCCACACAAAAGGAAGAATCTGGCCATGATCTGCCCAGTTCAACCTGAAGTATATTTAAAAGGGAATGTAAGAGTGAATGGCATTTTTAAGATAACAGTAACACTTGAAATCTAGTGGTTTCAGACCTATTAGTGCACTTATTTTTTTTTTACATTTTAATAGCAGTCAGAAGAAACAACACATTTTAAAACAGAAATTAAAAAGAACATTGATGAAAAATGGTTTTTTTGTGGTTTTGAAAAGTGGAAAATACAATATTAATTTTTCCTCCTTATTCATCTCTTTTTATTTTATTAGAAAAATGGATTTTTTCAACAGTCATATTTTACACTAACTGCAGTCAGGTTTCATCTTGTGTTTAAATTTTAGTGGCTTTTTTTCTTCTTTTTAATGTATAGACTTTTTAAACAAAATACGCATGTCTTCAGAATGATCTGCAGATTTAAAACATGAAAGGAAATAATTTTTTACTACAAAGTAGAAAATATAGGAACCACATTTTTCTCTCTAGAAACTTGCAAAACAAAGACTGTAAGAAAACATATTTTGTTTTTCTGCCCCTCTACAGTCACCAATTGACCAAAAATACCTACATTTCCACTCTGCTGTAAACCTGAACCCTGTAGCTCTTCTAGTTCTTTGAGCATCTCACTCCTTCGAATCTGACAGCACTGCACATCATATGTCATCTCAACCTTACCCACAGACATTCTGACCTTCTAAAGATTTCTCAACTTTAGGGCACTATCCAGAGCCCAAACAAAGAGCAAACATGCCCGCGAGCTGTAGCCGTGTTCCTCTTCATTCCCTTTGTAGGCAGGAGTCAAGAAGACTGAAAAGACAGGGAAGGTCAGAGCTTGCTTATTCAGCTACAGGTTTCTCATAAAGTTTTGAGAAAACCACACGCAGTCTTTAGCTCCATTCCAAATCAGAGAAACCCACTACTCCCCCACATGAATGCTCCAAGAAAACAAGACTAGCACTGAGGATGGAAGTCCAGCTGGATATGCACAGTGACATTGTGGTCCCCACATCTAAATCCCGTGAGCTATTATGGGCTATTTTCAACAACTTGTTCCTGCAAAAGCCGATACAGAAGTGGAGCTCTGTCTGATGAAGTTCTAACTTCTTACCTCTCTTGTGCAGGCAAAACATCTTCCCCAGGCCCAGCCCTCCCTCCAAGAAGTGAGTTGCTGAATGGTACTGTGTGCTAGACAACCTTGCTTCAGGTTTCTCAGCTCTAGTCTTCCTGCTCCTCTATGGGGTTTTCAGCTTTATGGGACTCTCTGGGGTGCGATACATTTTCCATAAGTAAGACATTTCCAGAAGAGTGAGAGGTCACCAAAAGCAGGACATTAGTAATTATACATATAATCATGATATCCTCTTTTCCTAGAAGCAACACCTTTTTAAAATTCATCCTCCAAAAGTAAGATTTCTGGCCTGAGCAATGAACACGCTCTTCATAATAGTTTTAATAAGAACTAAATTTCAAGTGGACTAACACTGGTTGCAGTCCCCTCCAGCTAACAAAGGGAGAAAAAAAAAAACTTTCTTTTTTTTTTTTCCCCCCCAGACTGCCAAGACAGAGTCCCAGTATAAAGCCATCAAGTTCTGAAACAAAATCCTGTGCTGCTAGAGGCAGGGCATTCCTTTCACACACCTGGGCGACAGCCGCTCAGATGCCAGCATCAGGCTCAGTGTTGATAAGGGTTCAAGTGCCCTATTTCTGTTTGACGCTCCCATAAACACAACCTGCTTTTGCCTCGACATACTTGAGCTCCTTCCCAGGCCTGCTCCAGGGAATACGCATCACGCTCTTCCACACAGCTGCAAAAACAGTCACACACTAAACCTGTAGTCCAGGCACTTAATACTCCTCACAGGAAAACACATGTGCTAGTTTAAGCTAATAAAAAAACCTCTCAGATGCCATATGTACACAGCCCATTCAGTCAGCATTTTACAGTTGCCTCTAAAATTTGTGAAGGAGGATAGAAGAACTATTTGACATGCAAAATAAACTTAACTGAAGGCAACAAAGTCAGCATTTTCAGCTAAGTGGCAAATACATTTCACATACTGAAAGCAAGTAGCTTCCTGCTGGTGCCAGTTTCTTGTGCCCATTCCAATCAGCAAGCATTAAACAGTTGTGGCTATCATTCAGCGCATCAGGATTACAGCATACCAAAATAGGAACCTAATTTATACCAACCAAAGCACACGATTAACTCAGTGCAAACTCTCCCTAGGGCTTTGATAATGTTCCAAACGGACCAAACTAAACTTACATTTGCAAAATTAAGATACAAGCCAGATCTCTCTGAAGTCACATACCCCATTAACCAAGCTACCGTTATGTGCAAAGACTTATATTTTTACTTGAATTCATGTTTCTATCAGTTTTGGGTCCAACATAAATAAATGGTGCAGAGGCAGCTCTTTGCAGAATTCAAAGTTACGAAAGGAGAACTCCAGCCCTGTGAAACTCCCTTCCCTCACTATCACCTTTCCTCTGCTCCCTTTACAAATAAAGGATAAGGGCACTATTCATTGCTGGAAGAAAAAAAATACTTTAAAAAGTCACGGCCTTCTCAGTGGCAGCTGGTCTGAGCTTCAAGACATCAAATACCTCAGGAAACTAATGGGCATCATACGGAATGAATTTTTTAAAAAAAACACAAAACCAACAAACTGCTATTCGGCAGAATTCGGTAACACTGTACCGAAAAACTCTTTGGAAAAGGAGGGACCTTGTAAGAGTAATGCCTAGGACATGTCAAGAATTAACTAAAGACTCTGCAACAATGCACAGGCTAGCATGCAGCTGATGCGGCAAGTAAAAGTCACCCGACCAGAAGAATCCCCTCTTTAGAGCAGTACTTGAAGAGGAAAATCAATTGCAACTTAAAGGGATGGGCACACAAGGAACATGGTTTGGGGACACAGATGAGCCTTTTCTGTGCTGAAACAGTGGGCAATGAATGCCATCCAACTGGTAGCAGTAGAGCAGAACTTCGTATTATTGCATTACTTATGTAAATTTTTTGAAAGCTTGAGGCATATCTGCTCTTTATGTGAGCTATACTTTCAAGTGATTCATGGAAGGATTTTTTCTAGGGATAGTTGAATTTCCTAGCCCCTCGTCTTTGACCTGAGATTTACTGTTGCTTAACCTAGTAATTTCACATCTATGTAAACACCCAAGTTTCAAAGAATTTTTCCCAATACCTTATGTAATAAAGCAAAAGTCAGTCTTATTCCACAGTTAGATGATTTCTGTCAATAATTATAAAACCTTTTTTGTTTCGAGGTGGTTTCTTTTTTTAAAAGTCAAAAGATCATCCAATGTTTTAGCCTTCTCTTTATAATTGTTCTGCAGTTTTCAATACTCACTGTTTTAAAAAGCTGGTTCTATTATGTCTGTCCTGCTTAGGCCTCTCAAGATCCCATTCTTTTAAATGTGATATTTACAAAAAAACTGTAACTCTGGTTCGGACATCAAAGGTCTCAGTGCCAAACCAGAGAGGCAAGATTACCCACTGGAACCAGCAATGCTCATCCCACACAAAAAGATTTGTTCAACAACAGGGGAACTAGTAAGAATTGACACTTGTACCAGTTGTTTTAACAGAAATAAAGCAAAAGGCTGCATTAAAGTAAGGTGACTCCTTGCTTTAAAAATACTCAGCCTTAGTATTTACTAACCCCACTACTCTATGTGACAAATAACTGAAACATGTGACATTCTTTGCATCATGCCATTACTGAGAGGTGATAAGGTTTTTTCCACTATACAATGTTCTTTTAAAGCAATATTTTCTCAGTATGCCTAGGATTAAGCAGGATGGGAAAAAAAGGGAGTCCTGATGCACAGCCACCAAATACAGACATGTGAAGAGTGCACATAAAGAGTTTAAGTTACAACCTTTTTTAGTAGTTTTACAAAACAGTATCTCAAGTGGCCAAGGCCACTAGAAATGATTGAATGTCAAAGGTTTTAGTCAACCTTACAGATGTTACAGGAGAAAGAGGTTACTTAAACTGCAGTTCAGTTTGGGTAATTTTTTCAGTTTTCTTAAAGCATCAGTAAAAGTAGTTAAAACATAGAAATCAAAGTCAAATGCCTGTCCTCCTCTGGTGATGAGAGTAAGGCAGAAAAACCAAACTCACCCTTTTGGTGAGTTCCTTCTCAGTGGATAAAACAAGTGGGCCTGCCATGCTTGGTTCTGCATCCTATTTCCAGCTCTCCCAAAAATGGCTTTAATGACAACCTTGTGTTTCCCCTTTCCCCAACACACAACACATTGTATATTTAACTTTGTACGGAAGTGTCAATCACTAATACTTGTTCATACTGTAATTAATAACAATTACATTACACTAGAAAAGCACATAAGGGACTGCTTTGCGTATAAATTCCTCATCAGCTGGATGGTCAAAGAAGACCTATTAGACATGGTAAAGCTGTGCTCTATAACTGGGTATTTGAATATTTATAAGCTATTGCACTTGGGATACCAAAGCTGATGACATGAATGCACATTTTTAATAAGTCCATCGATAAAGCTTTCCTAATTAGAAATCTGCCCCTATCATGTTACATCAGAGAATTCTCTTATCATGAACCATATTGCTTGTCCCAAATGGCACACTGTTAAAGCCAGAAACATTGTGTCTCTTTAAACAGCATGCTTTTAGGGTGCTCAAAACATGATAGAAACTCTCTGGTAATACTATCTGTGGTTTCACAACTTTTAATGATAGTAATGAATATTTCATGCTATGAAGACATAAAATGTGCTCATCTCGGGTGCTAAATTACTCTGAAAAACACTATAATGCACTCCTTTTAAACATTTTGTGAATTATTTGCAGACTGAGGAAGGTTTCTCTTCATTGAATTCAATTATTTTTTAGCTTTATAAAGATAGCAAACAATGGTGGCTGTAGAATAAGCAATCAGTTCTCAGCACAATGCCAAGTAATTACCCCTTTGCTATGAGAAGACATCTTTGACTGTTTCAATATTAAGCATAGTGTTAAACATGATTTTTTTTTTTTTTTTTAACATGGAAAACAGAGTGAACAAACTTGGGTAGGGAGGATCTATTGCAGACTGGAGTTATTTGTATATAAAATGGCTACTGCACTGATGTTTTGCACAGAAAATCCATCCACACAGTTTTGGCAGCAATTAAAGACTACTTTTGGAATCCTTAACAACATTCAAGGAGTTCCTTTTAACTTCATGTTCTGTAGTTCTTTTTACTCTTTAAAGCAGGGAAAACAGAGTGTTTTTTTCAACCTTCAACTTGTTTTGCTGTTAAAATAAATACAAAGATAATTCAGTCAGAACTTCAGGCTCAAAGGGACCCCACTGAAGTACTTATTCCTCTCTGAGAGCAGAGAAGCTCTTCTTTTGCTCAGGTTGTACCTCTTACTGCTGCTCAGAACATTGTGCAACTCTGCCTGTGAGCCAACACAATCATAGGACTCAATGATAAAAGAAGCCATTCAGAGTTTTGGCAGGAAGAATACTTCTGACATTTTGTTTCATTTGGATTAGACTTCAGCTTGAGACTTTAACACCAAGATGTCCACACTACGTCAGACAGACCTGATTTCTGACACCTCTTCACTCGACAAGACTTCATTCCTGAATATCCCCATGCAAGTCAATGGCATGACCCCTGAAGCAAGCTGCTATCCATATCAAAAAAGTACAGTTGAATCTACCTGTTGAAAAGGGAAGATTACACTCTTGCACTATGTATCTAAGTACCTAACCACCTGATCAACAATTTATACTTCATGAAAGGAAAACATAAACAAAAGGCCGCACGCAGCCAGGCATCAAGATACAATTGTACCTATTCCAAGCACCAGCTAGACTGTTAAAAACCTCTGTGACCACAGGTGATGTATTGCCAAGCATGTCCATAACTACAAAACAGGTATACAAACAACATTAATCTTAATACTGATTAATAACTAAATTGGTACTAACTGCCTGGCTAGAAAGTGACTTTATGGAGAGTAAAAAACTCCAAGTGCATGAATAAGGTAAAAATGCATGCCTTTTTCTATAGTTAATGGAGAGAAATAGGGACATACAAGGAGAAATCCATTTCAAGTGTCCTAGGCACCTTAAGATGTAAGCAGCTATGCTTTCAGCAGTACCTATCCTTTTCCATGAAGGGAAAGCCTAAATGACTGGCTTATACTTCCTAACTTAACTAAGAGACAGCTAAAAGCTGCCAAAAAAAAAAAAAACAAACAAAAAAAAAATCATAGTCAACCTGGAATAACTGCTTTGAACTCAGCTTGGAGAAATGGTATAAAAAGTAGAGGAAATTTACTATCAGTTCTCACCCGACAGCAATGTTGGTGGAGAGTTTCTATTTTTGAGCTGGTCTCCCTAGAGAGGTCCATGTGATTACCTTGTCTACCTCCAGTTTCCCTCTCAAAAGTCCCAAATCCACTAGTTGATCTGGACAGATCAGAAGGCCAGGCATATCAGAGGAGATTTAAACTTCCTGAAAGTGTTGTGAATGTAAGGAGACCAGCAGAAAAGAAGTACCCTCTTCATACCTTGAGATTTCTTGTTAACAATCACACTGGGTGGAATTCTCTAATGTTTATCAACATCCAGCTTCAGGAAGATTATTGAAAGATTCAATCAAAGCCATTCAGCTTCATAAAAACAAACAAACAAACAAAATGTAGAAAGGCAACCAACCACTTACCTTAAGAGCCCCAAGGCACCCTAGCATCCTAAGTCTTTCTATAATAATATCATTTTTCTCTGATTAAGTAGAATTTTTCTTATTGATTCCTGTAGCCTATGTTTACCAAAAAACAAATGACTAAATGCAAATCACTTTCAGAAAGAAATTTTAAACTATGAAACCAAGAGGTTTATTTTTCAGTTTCAAGGAAAGTTCATTTGCCACGAAACTCAATATGAAGTCAAGAGTGAAATAGGAAAGACATCCTCCATGCCCTCTTTACCACCACCCACCCACAGGCTACTTCATTTTAAGTGACTGTTTCTGGGTAGGAAAGAAAAGCTTTAGGGGGGGGAGGGAAACTCTGACATCTAATTTCTATGGTATAACTCCACAGAGAGACATAACTCTTGGTTCATTAGAGCACGAGCTCAGCAGAGAAAGCAAAGCAATGAATCCCCATTCAATAAGGTACATGCATTCATCAGGTAGTCACTTTTTGAATCAACTCAGATTGATTAAACTTCTTTCATTAACTGATTGCAGCTCATCTGGTTTATTAACCTCCATATAACCCACCTGGGGTCCTTGAACATCTGCTGCACTTGTCTGACTTGGTTTAGGGAGCCCCTTTGTTTATTATAAATATTTCTCAGATTTCTCCTACGACCTTTAGATCTCCCTGCTCTTTCCTAAGAACTATGGCAGCTAGCAACTCTTATTCTCCATACAATCATTTATTCCTGTTGTCCAGCAGAGCTGAACACACTTCTCACATTCAAACCCACATGGTCAAACAAAAATCAAGGGTAGGGCTTCTCAGAGACTGACAGTTCTGCTGGTCTTCCATGAAGGGAGACAAAGTTCAGACACATCCACACATTTTCATTTTCTAGTTCAAGATGGTCACAACAACCCAGTGAGTTTACATATTTGTAACCAGGAGTAGGTGTCAGTAGTGGGTAGAGGGTGGCGGAAGATCAAGCATTTATTTGTGCCCTACACATTTAGGATGTTCCTCTTGAGCCTCTTTGAAGACACTTTTCTGTATGCATTATTCTCTCAGAAAAGCCATCATCCACTACATTCACTTCCTGGCATATAAAAAATACACGATGATGTCCTAATGTGTAAATGGAAAAAAAAAGTTTCCATTCTTCAATTTCCTCCAAATTTCTGAATATTACATAGATGGTATGAGCTGATAAGTTTTATAGTAAACAGGAAAAAAACAACAGCAGGTCCAACTGCTATATCCATAGCACAGTGTCTGTGTATTGGATGCAGAATTTGTTCTGCAAAAATCAACTGGGAATTTTCCTGTATTGTATGCAAAATAATGATCTGTAATTTATTTCATTGATGCTAAATAGCTCAAGACTTTGACACATATTCACCAGTTATTTTGAGATTTATTTGTAACTATATAACTGTTCAGAATATTCCTTCAGAAAACAGTTAATTGACTCAAGATTTAGGGGGTAGGGAGTAAACTTTCTAGAGTACAAGCCATAGTACGTTAACACAGACATTATCTCACACTACATAGAGCTTCACTAAGATGAAAGGCTTAGAAGGTTCACTGTATAATAAAAAGAGTTCTTGAAAGCAAAAGAAATAAATATTTAGAGATAGGAAAACTGTCGTTAAATTCCCAAAACCCACCCTCCACTGAAGAATCACCTCTTTATTAGACAGAAATATCACCACGGGGAAGAGCAGGGGGTTGGGTTAATGAGCACAAGCAACAGTGTTCCTTACAAAAATATTTAAAGTAGTTAGATAATCTTTGACTTTCGAAACTGCTGAACCAGTTGGTTCTATCTCATGTTCAGCATCATACTATTAAACCAATTCAAAAGTTTCTGTGGTTACTATCAGATGAAATGAGCTAATTTCCCCTGAGAATTGGCTACACCGACCAGATGTCTTCAGCCAGCTACTCCCCAGATCGAGCAGGAGCAGCACACGCAATGCCTGCTCCGTTACTATGGAGACAGGTTTTCCCATCCACTCTGCAGCCGGGCTTATAGTAGCTACCAGCTGTTGTCTCGACTCCATCAGGAGGGACCGAGGAAAGAAAGTGGGAGACGTAGGACCGAGCTTCTCCCAGCCCCAGACCTCATAAACTTTAACTGCAGCATCCAACCCTCAATCTTCCCAGCCGCTGCTTGGTCTTGTTGCTATTGTTCAAAGCCGCCTCACGGCGCTTCCTCCGCTGGTTTTGCAGGCTCAGAATAGGTCAGTGGCGGCACAACTGACTGGTGCAACGTGTTCAATTGCTGGGCTGGAAACTTAAGGCTTCCCCAGCTCACGCTTCCACCCCAGAATTCCCATCAAAATGGTTTATGAGCTTAAATTTAAATCTCCAGCAGTAACCCATTTCAGGTTCCTGACATTATTCTCACTCCATACTTTCAAAGAAAAACTTCATGGATTAATGGCTCCCTATCCCTCCTGTAAGGCTGGTTAATGCCTTCAATCCCTATTGCTTTTTAACTCCTGTGGAACTTTAATCCTTCTCTGGCCATGCTGATGAGCTGCAGAGAAACAGTGCTGGTTAGGATTTTCATTCTTGCATTTTCTTTTTGAATGCAGCCAAGTTCAAATGTCTAATTATAACATTGCAGAGTTAATGATCAATTTAACAAAGGCTTTAGAGTATCTTTGAAGTCATAACAACAAGCCAAAGGAGTGTTTAAAATGTTAACTGCACAAGGAGCCTACATAGAGAGCTTTCTTAGGATTATCTCTCTCACTTAAAAACAAAGTTGAGTCATTTCAGAATAATTCCAGCAACCCCATGGCTCAACCTGGTTGCTACATAGCACGGAGCTCTAGCTAGTGTTTATTTTATAGCTCTGAGCAGCACCAATCATTACCCTATTAATTCAAGCATGTTTAATTCAATGTCCTTCAACTACTCAGTTATGCCTATTTGTAACTCTTAAGCAACTACAGAAAGGTACAGCTTGTCACCACATTTATACCTAACAGGCACTAATCGCTAAGGTTAGATATACAATGTAAGTAAAGTATGTATAAAGACAGTTACAAGTGATGTTCACAGAAATGTATGATCTGCAGTCTCTGCTTCTTCAGCTTAAGGAACATTTTCCTCCACCTTTTGCACAGGCTGAATTTGCATTCAGATGTACGTAGCTCCTGCTGATGTCAGTGAGCTATAAATACTCATGGGAGGACACACTCTAGCTTGTTTACTCTTTAATCTGACACATGTAGCCACTCATATTTTGTATATATTATGCACCATTGCCGTGCTGAATCAGCACATCCAGAAATAACAATAAGGGCACGCTCAGCCCAGAGCAGTACAGAGAAAGCAGCCGGTCTCCTCCCCACTTCCCTTCTATAGCAGCCCTGCAAGTCAACATCACTAGACACATTTTGCAGAGGGCTTTTTGTGTCACAAACTCAGGTATCAGACCAAAGTGAAGGTGAAAGGCATTAACGTGCCTTAAGGGTTAAGCAAGGAGCTGCGATCAGAAAGGAATTACAGATCAGGGGGCAGCCACTGCTGGTCCTCCAGCGTGACCTGAGTGGGAAAAAACTCCAACATCTCAGGCTGCCTGCAAGATCTCTACCAACACTTTCCTTCGCACTGTACTGAAGAACAGGGCTGTAATTTCCTATTTTAAATTACAAGTGAAGAAAATATCCACAAGCAAGAAGCAGAGACCGTCTGTAGTGCTGGGGACTCCAAGAGAAACATTTCAGTGTGTTTAACCAATCAGTGTAACAGCCACCCTATGGCTTGTGCTGAGGGACAGAGCTATAATGAAGAACTTGCAGGCACATAGGGGCTTATATATGGGGCTTTATCAACAAAGAACATTTACATATCGTTTTTCCCCAGTGCTGCAGTTATAGACACAATGACTGTATGATGACATATAGGATAAGTAAAAGCTGAATAAACTACACCAGTGAAAATCAGTGTTTCCTCTCTAAATCAGCCAATGCAATCAGATTTCCTTTCAGATCTCCTGGGAGATTACATCTTACAGCTTTCTGCATTTAAACCCAATTTCCCCAGACCTTATCTACACGGAAATTTCCACTTCATGCTGAGTTTGCTCATTACATTCGGGTAGCTACCTTCAACAGTCCTGCCACAGCAAAGGCTTATGGATGCTTGAGATTAAAGATCACTTAAGCTCTAATAAAATATAAAGTAGTAAAGACAGGAAAGCAGTCAGTCTGCAGCACGCTAAAAAAAGGCTTTCAGTGAACCCCTGAGTACACCACTATTGCAAAAAGACCATGAAGCTGACTTCCCATTTTGGGGGGGAGTTCACTTAAACTCCAAAGTATGCTAGTCTTTCCAGAGATGGTCATGGCATTTATATTCCACAGAAGCAAAGGGACAGTTTTTTTGTTCTGTTTTAAAGGAATTTTGCTAGAAAAATCACATGCTGAAATAGTATTTGGACATTATGCAACAACCATCCCTACCATTTTTTTAAGTCTCCAGCACAGACATTGTACAGCAATAGCAGTACAGAACTGTGTATTTTTAATAAAATACAACTGCATACAACAAAGGAGAGTGAGGTATCAAATCTGTTTGCTTCATCATGCTTTGAATGCACAAGGACTTCATTTAAATGAGAAAAACAAGCAAGCTTATTAGCTCTCCTGAGGACATTTAGGACCCTGAAATCAGGGGGTGCATCACAAGGAACAACATATTTGGTTGATATAGCTATGCAACACCTATAAATAAGCATTATTATGAGACAAAGTCTTCACTTCAAAGTGTTTCAGTGGTTTAGCAACCCCTATCCTATCTTCCAATGTGATGTAAGCACTAGGAGCAAAATCTGCTCACCTGTAAAGAAAGATGGATTCTTTTAAGCATAAACTGTCAGAGAGATAGTGGTGACAAGAGCTATGTCAACTGACACTTCTTCACCTACATCAGAAAGATTCATCCATGCTTTTTAGAAGCTTGTATTTCATTTCAGAAACACAATTAGCCCTGCATTCATCCCACCTCACTTTCTGCTCTTCGCTGGAAAACCTATGGCTGCATCCATAAATCTGTGCAGGAGACAGGATCTCCAGAAACACACTGAGGCCCAAACTTTGACATCTCAGCCTCAGGTTAGACGGCACATGCTCACACTTGAGCTTCTTGCAAAAGCAGCACTCAGGTTCCTGACAGCTGCAAAGTACAAACAAAAAAACTACCCAAACCAAGGAAGAGCTTTGCCGTATCACTGTGAGGTAAATGCACTGATTTTCTGCCATGTCCAAGAGCAGGGATAAAAGAAGTGAGTGCATGCCAGCTCTTCAGTAGGCCATAAAATTCCCATTCAATTGTATTAAGTTGATCTGAGACCAGCAAAAGTTTAAACCAATGACTCAGGCTGTGAACAACTGCAGCAGCAAAGGAGCCACTGCAGATCACTCTCTCCCACCTCTTATGGGAACCAATCACACCCAGGGGGATGGGCAGGTGAATTTTTGGCTCTGTTGATATTAAATTCAACAGAAACCATTTCGTATATGCTGGCTTAAATCTTTATTTCTCAGACAGAACCACCACAGTGCAACTCAGTCTTACAATCTTACAGTCCCTTCTCATCATTTATGCAGCTCAGATCTCGAACACCTAAAAAATACAGATATTCTTCATTTTTAGGCATTATGTTTTCTGATGCAACACATATTTAAAAGCAGCTACTGCTAACTTGTTGTTTTTTGTGCCAATTCATCAAGTAGTTTGTATCTAGCAGATCATAGCTCTAACTTTTTGGCACAAGAAAGCTCCTTAATGTATTTATATGATGGCAAAGGCCTCTCCCTGTTTAAAATCAACAGTTACGTCTTTCTCTTCACTATTTTAAATCATAATCACTGCAGACCCTACAGCTGCAAAAGACCTGGCAAGCAACACGATGGTATCTCAAATACTAAGAGGACAACCTGCAGTATAAGGCTCTTGTAGCTGCAGTCTTTGATATTCCCCTCCAGAAAGTTGCAATGTACAGGTGCTTGAGACACTATAAATGCTATCAGAAGCTGAAATCTCTATCCAAACAGGAATAAGCAGCTAGGTTCAATATACCTACAAAAGGTTAGACAAGGTCATAACTTCTCTGAACCTCTTCCTTAAATTAGTGGTTTGGTTATGTACCTAAATGATGTATTTATTGCTGAAGGTGTTTTTAAATGCACTTACTAAAAAACATGCACATTGTATTACTAAAATTCTTGATTAATCACCAATTTCTAAAACATGTATCTAACTTTTAGAATCCACCTGTTTTGATTCATCTAATGCCACACATTATAGAAAGACATAAATAAAACATGTTACTTAAAGCTCTCCATAACAGTACATTTATCAACAACACTTGATCAAAGCATTTGCTTTGACTGTGCCATATTTGTTTAACTACTACTGCTTATTTTAGCCCATACTAAAGAGTTCTGAAGAACATAACCTGGGTAGGTGCCAGAAGAATGTAGCTTTTAAAAATAACCTTACATTCAAAGAGCTAAATCAAGCACTAACAACACAAGCAAGTAAAATTCTGTCATGTACACAAACCTTTCCTGGTGTTTTTCTGGGGGGTTTTCTTTGAAAAATTTAGTGGCAAAAACAGGGTGTAAGTATTTTTCGTTATATTTCAAAAGATAGTAGAGAAATTCATGCATAGTTGTTACTATTGCAAAAGCTATTTGAATAAATTTAGGAGTTTTACTTTAGTATTTTAATTACCAGAAAATTAAGCATTTCACATCAGAGTAGATTTCACGGACTTCTGTGCGGCTTGTTTCCTTGAGGTTAACCCTTTTGGAAGGGGTTTGTTTGATTTTTAGTCTGATGTGTTTTTCTGTTTACCAGAATCACATTCTCACACTTCAAGGTGTTTTCTGACTTTATTACATAACCTGTAGGGGTGGGGTGACTCTGACTGGACACCAGGTGCCTGCCAAAGCTGCTCTATCAACTCTCCTCAGCTGATCAGGGAACACAAAATAAAACGTAAGGCTCATGGTTCAAAATAAGCACAGGGACAGATCTCTCAGCAGTGACCATCATGGACAAAACAGACTTTGATTGGGGAAATTAGTTTGGTAGGATAATGAGAAATAAAACCAAATCCTGAAACACTTGCCCCCCACCCCTCCCTTCTTCCAAAGCCCAACTTCACTTCCAAATTCTCTGCCTCCTCCTCACCAGCAAGGCAGGGGGACAGTGAATGGGGGTTGAGGTCAGTTCATCACATATTGTTTCTGTCCCTCCTTCCTCCTCAGAGAGGGCACTCCTCACTCTCTTCCCCTGCTCCAGCGTAGCATCCCTCCCATGGGAGACAATTCTCCAGGAACTTCTCCAACCTAAGTCCTTCCAATGGGCTGGAGTTCTTCACAAACTGCTTCAGTGTAGGTCCCCCACAGGGTCACAAGTCCTGCCAGCAAACCTGCTCCAGCATGGGCTCCTCTGTCCATTGCTCCACGGGTCTGTCAGGATCCTGTGCCAGCACAGGCTTCCCATGGGGTCACAGCCTTCCTTCAGGCATCCACCTGCTCCAGCATTGTGTCCTCCATGGGGTGCAGGTGGATTTCTGCTCTGCAAGGGGATTTCTCTCATGGACCACCATAGGCTGCAGAGGCACAGCTGCCTCACCATGGTCTGCAACACGGGCTGCAGGGGAATCTCTGCTCTGGCACCTGGAGCACCTCCTCCACTTCTTTCTGCACTGACCTTGGTGCTTGCAGAGCTCTTTCTCTCACATATTTGCACTCCTCTCTTCAGCTGCAGTTGCTGTCATGCAGCAACAATTCCCCCTTCTTAAATATGCTATCCCAAGAGGCATTACCACCATCACTGATGGGCTCAGCCTTGGCCAGCAGTGAGTCCATCTTGGAACCGGCTGGCGTTGGCTCTGTTGGACTCAGGGGAAGCTTCCAGTCAGTTCTCATGGAAACCACCACTTTAGTCCCCCACTACCAAAACCTCACCACACAAACCCAACACATCAGTAATTAATTGCCATTTTCATTTGATAATGTTCAGTGATTCTGACACATTGCTTAAAATAAATATATCTTTCTACACTCAATGTTCTCAATTGCTCTTAACTGTTCCTTCTAAACTGTAGGGTACACAAACACAAATGACTGTAGGATAAGAATCCCACGTGAATTAACAAAGCACAGATAAGCAGACTGTTCACGCACGTGTACTTACACTGAAGGGCAAAGATTAACATTTACAACAATCACTAGGTTATAGGACAGTCCTTTCACACATTTATAGTGCAGAAAGATGAAAACACAGTTCTTTACTCTGAACTGGCAGTAATGCTACACTGAGAGTATCAAAAGTTCTATGAACAACAAAGCTCCACAAAAGGCCAGAGTTTTATTTCAACTGAATTGAAAAATATAACAGGTAGGTACAAAACCTGCATCTAGTAGGGAATAAGCATCTGTAGCTCACCCTTTTAAATTGCAAGTGAAACCTTTGTATCTGATAAAGCTTAAAAACAGTGCTGCAGGCAGACATTTTTGGTTTACAAATGCATTTTCAGGTCTGGTCTATATATATTCATGGTGCAGTTTGCAGGGAAAATTAAAATAAAATGCAGCTGAAAATGCCACTTTTCATCTTGACTTCAGGGTTTGTCATGTTTCACGGGGTTTCCTTTGCTAATAATACATCTGTCCCTGCCAGCTGAATTAATGACACCAAATGAACATGGGCTTAACAGTGCAGGACCACTGAATGTTTCAAAGATCTGGAAGTTGCTCCAAGTTTCAGGGAGTGACAAACACACATGAGAGCATGACTCCAAGATTAGTCAGTTGGTCAGAGCAAGGTGCTAACACCACCAGTGTCATGGGTTTGACCCACATATGGGCCATTCATTTAAGAGTTTTAGAGACCCTTGTAGGTCACCCAGAATATTCTGTGATTCTGTAACTTTCAGGGACAGTTCTCAACCCACAGAGGAAGTTGCCTGTTTAGGCTCATGAGGGCAACCTCCAAACAACACCTACATCAAGGCCTGTCTTACTTGAGCAGCAGCACTGCAGGAAGGGAAACTGAAATGAATACAACCCACTGTTCTTGAAATCCACTGAAAGAAATATTTTAATATAGTTTTTAGAGACCAATCCCCTAACACTGTATCTCTCCTTTGGACTCATATTAAAATGAAACTTTGTACAATTCCAGTTCACACAGAAGAGGACTCCCGGCAGTCCAGGACTCAAAAACAAGCTCACAAATATTTTGGTTTCTTCTGGACAAAACCAAATCTCCTAAAACCAGACTGCAAAGAGCAAAAGCCTTTGCAAACATAGCAAATGCCTTCAGGTACTTAAAATACAATGTTTATTTTACTTCAAAGATTTTTAGTCTAAATTACCTTAAAGCAAAAAGTGCAAGCAAAATATTTCAGTCTTCTTTTCTTTCCCAACCTCTTTAACTGTGCCAGCTGGTCTAGATCTACATATCACAGGCTAACACAAATAACTGCATCTTTCATAAAATTTATTCCACAAACAGGAGCTAGACCACTAGACAGATGCAGCAGCTATGTTTCAAACATTTTGGCATCCTTTTTCACCCCTGTTTCCGTTTCCCTGCACCTTCCTTTTGATCTGGCCCCACCCTAGCAGTCAGTCATCTTCCCTGTGGGGGAATGGATGTACTGGCATAGCTCAGCTCTGCCAGATGTTTTGAGGGAAATTTCATTCCCTCGTTGCTACTTGCTCAAGAGACAGAAGAAGTACTGCTCCAGGCTGAGCTTTCCCCTCATTGGCTCTAGTCAAGCTTTCCAACTTGTGACTTAATAACGAAAATAAGAAGTCAAGTCACAGGAAAAAAAAAAAAAAAACCACAGAAGGAGAGTGAATGAGAAGAGATATCTTATTTATTTGACGGTTTTGACTTCTATCAGTAGTGCCAACAGGTACTTCGTGACATAAAAAACAGAGCACAGATTTGGGGAAGAGTGTTCTTCAGTCCAGCCACCTCCTGCTTTTACGTTTGGGCCCCAAGCACAAAGAGGGCCTCATTTACAGCCAACAACCAGGCACCACAAGTAGCATATGACATAGCTGCAGGAATCACAGAAGCACATTCTTGGAAGCTCATGGGAAGCCCAGAGTGGAGATGTGTGAGTTTTTCTCTTGCTCAAGGGCAGACTGGCCTGCTTTCCTCCAAGGTATTCTTCCGCTAGGAAAGCATAGAATAACTACAGGCATATTCTCAGAAAAGCTTGACAGCCATAAAAGTTCTAGAGGAGTTAGAAGGCAAGTTGCAAATTTTAATACCATTTAGTACATTAACTACTACAGATTTTTCTTTCAAGAACTGACTTTGTTAGGGAGGTTTAGAACCCAGCTGTAGACTCTAATGCTTGTTCTTTGTCTTTCCTGCAATCACACCTTATCTTTTCAAACTTTAGCCTTTCTTTTTTAAATCATTAAAGGAGACTGAAGAACTGCTTTTTTGGAATTGGCCTATGAAATAAAAAGCTATATATTCTTCTCAGAGACATGCTCAAGCATAAATCCCACAACTTTCTGCTTTATTATCATTTTTCTGACTTTTGAGGTGAAGACAATGAATCTAGTAGTCTGGCACAATTTAACATGTGATCCAGTTTAAAAAAAAAAAAAAAAAGTCTTCTCTTAGGAAAAGGCTTATCTGGTGATATTGGCAGCACCGGTGACTGACCCCTAGGGAAGAGAAACAGTCATACACAGATGGGAAACAGCTAGGAAGGAACTACATGGAAGCATTGAAACATTAGACCCTAACTAGTGGCTGAAAACTCAAGTGTGAGGTCCAGATGCTAAAGTCTGGATGTGTTAGCATCAGTGTTAGGGAACTGATACTAAGTGACAGATAGATTATATTACATAAACTTCAATTTCTGGCTGCCCACAATGGCTCCTAATTCAAACAAAGGCCTGATAAGCTACTGACAATAAATAAATCAAAGTAAAGGCACATTGCTTTGAAACTTTAGCTTTCGGCTGGGAACATTACAGTAAGCTCATTTGTTATAAGAAGTGCTAGATTTTGACCTAATACTACTTTACTAAAACAACTGAAAATTATTGATTTCCTGGGTTATGAATTGAGATGAATAAAAAAACCTAAGAGATTATGAATAAAAAGCTTTCTTTGTTCTGTATATCACTTCTGCTATGCTGGTCAGTCAGATGCCCTTGTTTTTTCTCCTGGCCTCATGGCATTTGAAAGTTGTCTTACTAGGAAAGAAAACAAAACAAAAGGAGAAAACCAAAAATATTTTCCAAGACTTTGACTATTTGTTTTCAGCCTTACATCAAAGACTAAGAATAAATATGAAAATCATTAGCAGTTTTAAGGAACTTCCCATACTAGCTCAATTTTCATTTTTGTTTTAAAATGTTCATAATAATTCCGGTTCTGAAGCTTCTTAGGATAAGGACTGCAACTAATATTTATATAAAAGTGATTAAAAGACATTTTTAATATTTAAAAGCTGACATGCAAGCAAAGTTATACTGTGCCTGAAAACCTAGGTGCACATTCAGGAAGGCAGCACAAGCCTCCCCTCCAAATTTCAATCACCATTGGCTTCCTGTGTATTTTAATTCTCCGTGCCTTGTAGACTGCTTCAGTCAGGAAACGATTTTTAAGTTCAGGCTAGGGAAAGAGTGGCAGAAGATACAGTTGCACAATAAGTGACATTTGCAATTCGTTAAGCAATTATAATACTCAAGAAGTCCCTGTTCCAAGAGGTAATCAAAAAAGAGAAATGACGCTTCATCCCTCATCCAAGCCACTTGACATTTTGTCCTCCACCTCTTACACTTTCACTCAAAAGGTTTCACTGACAGCATCCATCATCTTGCTCCAACTCCCTAAAGCAACTAGTTTATCAAAGTGAAAAAGCTCTAACTCAAACATTTCCTTCAAACAGTAAAAAAAAATAGAATACCTGTTAGCAACTTCGTCAATGCCTCACCAAATTAAGGAATAAGAAGAAAGAGACAGCTGTTTCACAGAAGAAACAACTCAGGTTACTCAAGTAACCATCATCAGAAAGATGTTTCTCTTGCTTGCCTCATTGCTCCCTATAAAATAAACAGTCATTTAGCACTAAGACTATTCATGATGCTGTCCTGCATTTTTATGCCATTCTATGTTCCAAGAGGCCTAGCAGCAGAATCTCCCACATCTCAACTGTTGTTTTCCAGATGATCACCCTACCATATGTAAGTAGCAATAATTCACACATTTGTGGGAAATCTATAGGAACTGTACAGCTGAGGAGTTCTTACATTAAAAAGACCCTGTTACCCTACTTTAGTTACCTGACTCTACCTAGATTTAAAGCACCAGAGGATATTTTTCTGAATTATCATTGATTCCCTTTCCCTAACAAAGAGCACAAGCTACACTGTAGTGAGAAAATGACCAAAAGAAAACTCCTTACCCTATATATTTACAAACACTAGTCTCTTCTTTCCAAGTGAAAGCTAATTACAGACACAAAATCAGAAGAAATCGGCAGTTTAGGTACAGATCATAAAATCACAGAATGGTTTGGGTTGGAAGGCACTTTAAAGATCATTTAGTTCCAACCTCCCTGTCGTGACACCTTCCACTAGACCAGGTTGCTTGGAGCCCCACCCAGTCTGGCCTGGAACATGTCCAGGGATGGGGCACCCACAACTTCTCTGGGCAACCTGTTCCAGTGCCTTATCACTGTCACAGAAAATAATTTCTTCCTAATATCTAATCTAAACTTGCTCTCTTTCAGTTTGAAGGCATTTCCCCTTGTCCTGTCACTACCTGCCCCTGTAAAAAAGTCTCTCTCCATCTTTCCTGTAGGTTTCCTTCGGGTATTGGCAGGTCACACCAAAGCCTTCACTTTTCCAGGCTGAACAATCCCAATTCTCTCAGCCTTTCCTCATAGAAGAGATGCTCCATCACTGTGATCAGCTTCATGGACTCGCTCTTACAGGTCCATGTCCCTCCTATGCCAGGCACCCCAGAGCTGGATGCAGCACTCCAGGTGAGGTCTCACAAGCAGAGTAGAGGGGCAGAATCACCTTCCTTGGCCTGCTGGTCACACTGCTTCTGATGCAGCCCAGAACACGGGTGGTTTTCTGGGCTGCAAGCACTCATTACATATCTACAAAAATATGATTTTGTTTTAAAGACAGAAACATCTCTGCGCATAAGCTACAAAATAATAGCAGCTGCCTGGGACATGAAAGCTAAAGGTCCCTTGTGTCCAAACACTAAGAAACCAGAGTTCAGATGCTTTCCAAAAGTCAAATCAACTCCTGAACCAGAGTACATCTTAATGGTTTCACTAGCATTTCAGTACCATGGATTTTTGACCTTGAGAAAGTAAAGACAGACAGACTGTCTGTTTGTTTTGGGAGTTGTTGTTTGACAGAATGGACACTGCATTTTTGTGTGATTTGATGCATGGCTGAGCTTCTCACCTCTGACTCTCACTGGCCATTAACCTGACATAATCAATTAAGAAGAGAAAAGGAAATTTTATGTTATTCCTATACTACTTGAAAGCATTTATCCTACATTGTACCATGGAGTTTCCTAGTTTGGTTACCAAAATATATGGACGGGTCTCTGTTTACAAAGTTATTAGTTTCAATTACTGCTGCAAAGCTGTGCTGTTTACAAGGTCTACAAGATCCCAGATCCATTCCCTCCATCTTACTCACTGTATCACAAACATATTTGTAAGCACATACCATTGTAAAGTTTGACTGCCCCTGTATATGGTCAGTATACTGACCCTCATTTTCTTGCATTTTTTTTCCTTATGGATGAGATAGCAACCCACTAAGTTTCCAGTTCAGAATTAGAAGTAAGAGACGAATTATTTCTTTACATCCTTTTTAACTCTGTTTGCTTTAAAAAGGTACATGACTCATTGTGGTTAAATATTTAACTAGTTCACTGATGAGTTGAATCCTAACACGTGAGTATGAAAGCACGTGTCATTATGTCTGAAAAACCCCACTCATATCCAAGCAGCTTTTAAAAATTTTTATATATATATATATATATATATATATAAACACACATGCTAGGAATCTATACGGTAAGTTCCTGTTTCAGGACTATTCTACACACACATTTAGTACTGATATTCTGCATAAAGATACGTGGGGGTTGGGGCTTGGTTGTGGCTTTTTCTTGTTATCAAAATAGTTGCAGCAATTCAAACCCAAATGGGTCTGTTATTGTATTACTAATAATGATGACATAATAGTACAATTATACCCTGTGGGACTAGACTACACTGACATGTGCAACCACGTGCCCGCAATCACTTCAAAGACAGATAGAGATTGAAGATACTACCCCACCCAACTCCTCATTCCTGCAGTTCTCATCTTGGAGATTACCACCCAGAAAGGCGAACAACGGTAACCTGTTGTGGAAATGCTCTTTGCCTTCTTCATTCTAACCAAATTAGGTTTAACCATCTTTGGTGGCAAAAAAAGCTTTCTGGGGCAGCTAGACACTGCAGCAGACTATGAAAGTAAATGCAGTACAATCTGATTCTGGGCACAGGAAAATCCCATGAAGGGGCAGCAGTGAGGAGTTGGCAGATGACTTCTTTCAAAGCTTTTCCGGAGAGACATGCTTCTGCAAACCTATCTATACCCTGCATGTGCTAGCTGAGTTTAAACAAAATAGCATTGGTTTGTACAGATAGCCTAGCTGCCAATTCAGATTCAATATGCAACTCTGGATTACAGTAGGCATGCCTAAACCTGTAGGATAAAATTAATTTCAGTCAAATTGCCTCAATCACCTGTCAGGCTGATATCCCCCTACTGTCCTGCAGCAAAACAGATGCAAAGAAAACAAAATGCCTAATTCATTACTCAGTCAAATGAACACATGAGAGGCACAAACTTACTTCAATATGTAAAATAAGGGTCAACATCTCAGCTTTCATGGATAAAAGAAAAGCTTTCACAGTTCAAAGTTAAGAAATGAAACAAGAAATTACATATATTTCTCTTTTCAGCGTTGTGACTGAACTGGAACATGTGGAACAGGTCAAAGCTGTGACTTGTGTAAATCCTGTTTTCTCTAATTCAGTGCCTAGCTGTGCAAGAGCCCACTCACAGTTCCTTCCACTCACCTTTTCAACCACTTTGTCTCTTTAGGCTGCAAGGTCTATGAGGGTAGGAACTATCTTTTAGAGTGTGTGGGCCCCCACTCTACTAGGTGTTGCACTTGATTTTACAGGAAGGGCCTTTTGAATGAGCTGTAATGGCAACAATAATAATATCCTTTCTCAGAAGGATAACACACAAGTCTGCTTGTAAATTGTATTGCAGATAAAGTTTCCATCACACTTTTAACTATCAAAAGCTAACAAATCTTACTCTACAGTTCCACAAACAGTTTAAGCCAGCACTGTTGCCAAAAGAAGCAATCTCATCTAGCCAAAAAAAAGGTTAGTTTGAACCCATCTGGGTTCTCCAAGGCAGTTGACAACATAGCTGCACAAATGCTTGTGTTGGCACAAGGAATGGAGAAGCAGGATCATTTCTTCAGGTGGCAGCGCCAGTTTATGTAGGCTGAAACTCACTCTTGAAAGTGCAGCTTGGGTTCTCTGAAGGATTTATCTCACAAAGTCAACTCAGAGTGGAAAAGCTACGGATCATCCAATTTTACATGTAAAACTGCTAATATTCACCTCCCAAGAATGCTGTGAGGTTAAGTACATTCATGTTTGTAAGGCATTACAGAAATAAGATTAGTAAATATTTAATTTTCTCCCCTCCCTTTTCCCCTGCCCTAGCCACTAAGTATAACTCATTCTGAGCTCCATATACTAAATCAATGACTTGGAGCAGCTCCTAGAAGGTAGCTGTCAAGCTCCCTGCCTGTAGGCCAGATGGAGGTCAGTCCTCGTACGCTTGCAGTCTGTTTTAAAACTGTTCTGCAATGCTACAGCCAAAACAGCATCTAAATACATTGTACCCACCCGTGCTGCAGGGAATCATGGAATAGACAAATCAACTCTACAGCAGACACCCTTTCTCACCTTGATCTGGGGAACAGCTGCAGAGGAATAAAGCACAAGTAAATCAACTCCTTTTGCATGCATTCCACGTGCGAACACATCCTGTCAAGCTGACAAAAACAACAACGAAAATGAGTGTTTCTGAAAGGTACCTTAATAAGGATGTTAACAGCATGCTGGAGGAGAAAAGGGGTCGGCCTCAGTGTCATTAGCATAAGGGAAACCATCAAAGTGAGGCAGCACATAGCTTGCTTTCACAGACCGGGTGTGAAAACAGGCATTTTGGTTATTTTGTTAGTACTTCAAAGTCTGGCTGTTTCTGAGAGCTAATAACAGCTTTTGGTTCTCCACCATCTTAAAAATATGCTCATGTTCGATGGGTTATGTGGGAACACCTGATGCAGACAACACACTGAAGTACAGGTCCCTGAAATCAATGATCAACTGGGATAGCTGAGCAGCGCAGAAGTTTTTGGATGTTTGTCCCAACATTTGGTCCCTACAAGTAAGTCAGAAGCCTACAGAACTTACTGTGCTGCACAGCCTCTGACTGCTGCTGCTACCAGGGCACATGGGCAGCCATCCTTGTTTGCTCCCAAGGCACAGGACATGCCACAATGCGGAATGGAAAATGCAACACGTGGCAGCTCTCTGGGCTACCAAGACTCCTCCAGCAGCTCAGTACAAACACCATGTTCTGAGCTCCACAACTAAATTGATTTATTTTTTAAGCTGAGATAAAGTGTAAATGCCCATGCTAAGTACTACCAGCCACTGAATCAACAGCTCTAATAAACTCTTTCACAAGGCCTTTCTGATTACTGAGATAAAGTCGGCCTGGGCCCCACATTACAACAAGAGCAATCCTAGAAACTCTTTGTGCAAGACAAGTTTAACACAACTCACACTTCAGTCATGATGACATTTTTCATACTACCAAAATAAAAGTAAATTAGATAAAAATATATTTAAATCATTAAATGTGAGATAAATACAGTTTGTAGTTGCATAAATCAAACTCATGCTTCCTAGGTTATCCCTAACTACAAGCAGACTCTGTTGAAGAAACCTTTCCTATTACATCCTGATCCTGTTAATATTTATGCACACAGGAAGCTCCACTGAAGTCATGATGACGACTCATACACACAAAGTTAAACACACTGCACAATTGCAAGTCTCATGCCATAAAAGCTTCACTTGTAAATGTAGATCCTAATTTGGTTGCTTATGCACACATACATTAAAAAATCCCAGAGTCTTGACTTTTATTTTTTCCTCTCCCCTAAACCCACGGAACAAACTCTCAGTAGGGCAGAGTTGCCAGAAGCTCTACTCAATACGAATCAAATCCAGCTAGAAGTATTTTTTTCAAATCATTGCTAAAAAAATGTCCTCTATAAAAATATGTATGCAAATAAGTATATACATAAATACCTATGAAAACATAACAGGGTAATCTCCCTATGTTCTTGTTCCTTATTTGCGCACAAAGTCAGGTATTTGTCACTTTTTTCACGGCTAGGCAATTTCTAACAGGATGTTAATTTACTCATTCCCCTTCAAAGAGTCCTGCTCAGTGCTGAGATGCATTTTCTTACTGTCAGTCACAGAAGTCAAGAAATAAAATAATGAAGCTTTTTAGAAAACAAACTCATAGAATTTTACTTTAGAAACTGCCAAGAAAAAAAAAGCCACCAAGTCCAGCTGATTATGGATTTTTAGCTAGTTAATTCAACTCACTCAACCCAACATTGTAAAATAAAATTCTTAATGCACTCAATTTATTTTCTCTCTACTAACTCCTGGAACCTCCTTTCTTCTAAGACACTGCCACTCACTGCTTTTCTGCACTACAATTACACCACACCTGCAGAGTTTATTCCAGTTTTGCCTACCAAGGGCCACTTAAAGCCATTCAAGAGCCACCAGCTAGTGACAGCTGGCAAACTCAAACCTGTCTCAGTAGTCTATCATATGTAATCAATTGCAAATAGAACTTCAACAGACTCATCCCATTATTTCCCAGCTAATTCCCCCTGGGAAAACAAGCCGGCAAGCTTCCACTTCGAATCATGAAGCTAGTTTTGTCTCTGTCCCTCCTTCCCAGCTTCTCCCTTTCCCCTCCCCTTGCCTCAGTTCACTGCACTGTTTCAGTTTTTCGGCTTGATATCCGTTATGTTATGTCAGCTGTTACATTACGCTTAAAACAATAGACTCCAGCTGGCTGAGGTCAGATGTGAAAACAAGGACCTAACAAAGCCATAGACCCTCCAGTTATACTGAAATTGAGATACACACTGAATGTAGCACTTAATGACAAACTACTTTCCAGACATTTGGGCAAAGCATAAAGGAAACACCTGTCACTGCAAACATTACACACTAATCCAGATAAACCCTAAATTTAAAAATCTTTCTTTTCACTGCTAGGCTATACTATACACCAGTATTCCACAGTTTTAATTTTTTTTTCCAAGATGGAATTTGTATTACTCCACTTGTTTACTAAAATATTAAATAGTGAAAAATATGTATAATTTCAAAGAAAATGTTTACTATGTTTCTTTTAGAGTTTACCAAGTGAATGTTCTGAGTTTGCCATGGATTTACACTCCAGAAAAGTTTAGTCAGACTTTAACCCTTAAGCAGAAGGCTTGACAAAAGTGGATAACAGATGTAATGGTAAATGAAACATACCTTTTTCAGTGATGGTATTTTCTTAGATACACCTTTGAACACAATTTACTGGAAGGTAGCTATTCTAAAAACTAAAGAAACAAACCACCGGTACACTGTGTGACTTACAAGAGGAAATACAAGCTCTTTAGAACAGGTGAACTACTAATAACCCCGGGGAACATATCCCCCTGTTTATCAAAACCCTGCATACAACATAAAAGCAATGTTTTCTGAAAACTTCCACGTTACTGTAGCTCATACACGAGAAGCTGGGAAGCTTGCACTGTGCAAAAGGACAACGTGGCACCGTGCTCATTTCTGTCTTTGGCCAACACCCCCACGCTGCCAGTGAGGGAGATCACCATGTCAGATCATGTGGGCCACCAAGCAGCCAGCAGACGGCACCAATCCATCAGGAGTGGTTTGTGCTGCCCCGCAATCTGTCACCAGCCCCACCCTGAGCATGAGGAAGGTCGCTCTGGTCAGAGCCCATCTTAGTCTTCAAAGTTTGAGTCCCAATAAATGCTTGGTGCTCCACAGCTATGTCATCCCAGTGGGGATAAATGCTAAATTCCAATTGCTTTTATGCACAGCAATGTAGCTGCAGACTTTATTTTAAATGACAGTGTTCAGGAATGCCACCACACGATTCCAGGTACAGAAATCTAAGAAAAGGGATTTTTTTTTTTTTCATAGTTCTCAGGAAAGGCAGAAGTGCAAGTAATCCATTTTCTACATCCAGGCCACTTCAGTGTAGCAAACTGAAATAAGAATTCAAACCCACAATTTTTGGACGTTCTAGAAGAAATGGATAGAATACATGAAGAAGAAGTGCATTTTTTTCTATAAAAATCACTGCTTATTCTTATCATATACATCCAAAAGTCATTTTTGGTGGTAACTTTAGAGACATTTAGACAGATAAAATTTTTATTTTATCCCAACTGAATAGGAAACATCTAAGACAATAATAAGAGCATACCTGGAACAATACAACCTACTGGAAATCTTTCAGTATATTAACAAATTTAGTAACTTTTTCTTTCTCCTCCATGCAATGATTTGTCCAATTCATTTCACTGAAAGCTTTAATTGTTCTTTTTTTTTTTTTTTTCCCCTGAAAGACATCCACACGATGAGCAATCAGGCAGATCAAACAGTATGAATTTTGTGGCTACCACCACAAAGCAGCCAGAGTTGTCTCTGGCACCAATGATAACACAGCCCATTTCTTCCACGTCTCTCTCCCAAAATTATTGTTGCTAATTACTCGTATAAAATTCCCCAAGCCTATGTGAAAAAACCATTTCTTTTATTCACAGTTCACTTCTTCCAAAATATATTTTTCTCTAGTTAGGACACCATCCAAGGTCAGAATCAGCCACTCCAGGTGGAACACAGCATGGTCCAATCCTGCCCTCTGCAGGTTTTACAGGGAAACTATAGTTGCTGGAAACTATACACCCGTTTGATTTTCAGCACATGGAAAAACAAAAGCAACTCATCTCCCCCCTTACTGGTCTTGGCATGCTTTCATTTCATATCACCTCTTCATTCCTTCCTTGCATTCCTCTTCAGCTCAGACTTCATCTACACCAAACAATAGCATCAGGTTTATCTTCTTAAAAACAAAACAAAACAAAACAAAACACTAACTTGCTTCTATTATAGAAGTATCTGATTTGGATCCCTTTGACCTGCTCAGAACGGACATAAAACCGAATTTAAGTATGTTCATGCAACCTCCTGAACCAAATGAATTAAATCCTTTTAACATCACATTTACATTAGACACATAATTCTCCTATACAGGCCAGGGGAGTTGACAAGGGATTGCTTTGAGAACAGCTGTATCAAGTTAAGATGTTACTACCAGCAACATTTCAAACCAAGGCAGCTGATTCTGCAACGAGGCGGATTAGAAGCACTTACTTGCCTTATCTGCCAGCACAGCTCAGCCACAAACATCACAACCCCAGGCTGAAGCGCAGCAAGGAACACCTGGGTGCAGATGCAGGGGAAGTTCCTTGTTCCAGCTACTAGCTATACTGTTCCCTAATTAAAAGGGGGGGAGGGTGATTTTAATTTTTAATCATGTTTTCTGAGCCTTCAAATCACTCACAGTTGGCTTTGTTAATACAATCTAAAACGTAGACAAGTTGACTTTGATTGAAAGCTGGGATTCTCAGCCTTGAGCTATCAAGTGGAGTGACAAAAGGAAATGCTGCACTGAGTGACTCCCTGGACAGGTCGCTCTGCAGGTCCAGCAAAGGAAAAGGATTAAAGACCATGAGACCACTAGACACATCCTCTTCACCTGACCTCATTTTGGGTCAGACCAGGGGACTCTGCTGAGACTGCAAAGACAAATTTTTCCCTTTCTCAGCTACAGCTGTTCTTCAGAGAGAGTCTGTAGACTAGATCATTCTGTAGATCTATCACCAGACGTCCCTTACAGATTTAATTACATCCTGTAATTTTAGAGGATACAAATGCATCAATATCCAGATTGTAAGTCTCTGTCTCAGCCTTTTTAACCTAGGAAGATGACCAAAAACGAAAAATTCTAGATCCACTTTGAACTATTTGAACCATTTGTCCTCTGTGAAGATCATCTTCAGAAGCAAAAGCTGCAAGTATTTTTCTCTTTCTTTCTCACAAAACCCACAAGACTCCCCAGTAAACAAAACCCAAGGTTTCCACTCAAAACAAAAGACTGTATTAAGAAAGAAATAAAAACTAGATTTCTTATAGGCCTAGACTTTGTGCCAGTTTCTCATACTTGTAGGAATAATTTCAACACCAGTGAAGTAAATGTTAACCACCTAAAACAAATTGTCTTTTTATCTTAATTTATACTTTTTAACATTTAAAAGCTGTTTCATCTCTTCAGTAAGAAGCATGCTAAAGTAGAAAAGGAACTCAGAAAACAGAAAGCTGGAAAGAGCTTATATTTTCATCATAAAAACATACCTTTTTTTTTTATTTGGTTGGAATCAATATTGAAATGAGATTCCTACCAGAAAATAGCTTTTTCAGGCACACTAAATATCCCTTGGTTCAGCAGAATATTTAATCCCCTTGGATCAGGCACTTGGATTTTCTTAGATCATGCTGAGATAACAGCATTCTGCTGTGTTCTGGCACCATAAAATCCTTGCTTATGAAAATAAAAGAAAAATATGGCCTCTCTGGGAACATACATCTCTGAATTACTTTTTTCCATAGTTTATACATTGTAGTTTCAAAATCAATTTTTACACAGATATACCACATTCTCTTTATGAGTCATGGCAAAAGCTCTCCCGCACCATTTTACATGGGCCAAGTGTACATAGAACTCTTCAAAATGATGATCCTTTCACAATCTTGGCTCAGACTCCAGCTCACGCTGGGCAAGTGCCAACACGTAAGTGGAGTCAAACCCCCTCCAACAGCACCATCTAGTGAGAAGAAGAGAAAATAAACACATGCAAATTTAAACAGTTTTCACTGCATTCTGGAAACTAACAAAAGGCCAATTCTCTCCTAATCTCCCATTACAACTGCATTTAGGTATAGCTTTCATCAAGGCTCTTTGCCTGGTGAAGTGTGGTGACAAGTAGAGAAAGATTCAGCAACTAATTGTAAGCTTTTTGTCTAAAACTGGAACACCACTTGGAACACATATAAACTTGCCCTTGTTTTTATTTTTTCAATGCTAAGCTTACATTTTTCTTGTTGTTATGAAAAATAGAAGCATTTTTTAATGCTTTAAAAATATTGATAACATCTGTTTCCTGCTGTGGTAGTGAGAGGTGATATAAGACAAGCAGCTCCAGAACAAAATAAAAATAACATACACATGTAATCTCGACAACTTTTTTTGCTTTTTTTTTCATAGAATTTTAATATCTTGTATGACTATATTACTGAAGCATGAAATTCTTATTCACAAAGGAGGGCACACTCAGCTTCTATTTGTAACTTCAATGTGACCAGGCTCCCTAGCTTCAAAAAGACTGTCTGCTGAAATTATGTAGGTGTTTATATCTTTTAAAGGGTCAGAGCCAAATACTTTGCCTACGTGGAGGAAATAAAGCAGTACAGCTCTTAATTGTGTTTTTAATGGTCTTGTTTAAATAGCTTTTCAATCAGGAGGAAAAGATTCTGTTCTGTTCCCAGCGTGCATCCTCAGTGCCATGAAACTCACACGGGCTATAGAAGGCATTCTGCAACAACAGTATTTTGCAGATTACATACACACACACACCCTCACACACATGCTTTTACAGTTATGCCATCTCATTTTCAAGATTAATCAGATTTACAATGTCCATGCAGTAAGCCTGTTTAATCAGACTTGCTCTAGGGGCTGTTCAGATCAGCATTACCCACATGATAACTGAGCACTTATTTCCATTCAGCATGATTCTGTCATTTCTTGCATTTCCAGACCTATGGCTGCCTGGTCAAAGCCTCACCCCCTGCCCCACAAAGTACAAGAAGTCCACAAATCTCGAGTAGGCAAAATTTCAAAGCACTACAGTGAATATTTGGTAACACTATCTCAGCCTTATATTTGATGCACTACAAAACATAACTCCTTTAGAGATAATTCTACACTATACAGGAAATTATATCCAAATAAAAGGCAATCTGCTCTTGACAATACTGCAGTAATTTTCCCTTTAGAAGGCTGAGAGAGAAAAGTGGGCTCAATTTTATAATCTTCAAAAGAAAGAGTTAAAGGTCTCTAAGCATTAGTTCAATTATTTCACACACCTGGGCAGTAAAACTCAAATTTCATGGGATTACTTGAGGTCTCAAACAGCAAACTCTACATGGCCAAAGTTTCCTTCATCCTCACTGCCCAGTTAAGCCTAGGAAAAAGCCTTCTTCAGGATTGCCATATTCCTCCTGGTAGTTTGCTGGTACACTGCTGCTCCTTTGACTTTTCTCTGTCTTAGTATTAGTTTGTAAAACAAGTTGCTTGCCCTTCTTTGCTCACCTACAATGACAGTGCTACCCACTGGACTTGTCTGGCTCCAAATTAAAACTATTATTTTTGAATAGCTAAAAATCCTTCTACAAACACAACAGAGAAACTAATTCCTATTGCAGAGGAGTAGTAAAAATGCTCTCCCCAGCTTTCATGTCTTCTTACAGAACCATTTGGGTTGGAAGCTTGCACTATGCCTTTTCCTGATTTGTATTTTAATCTCCATATGCTATTACACTTTATTTTTCTTCTTTCTTTGTATTTTGCAGATTCTCTTCAACCAGTCATCTGTGATGAAATCTCCCCACCCCAAGGAATTCAGTTACATCTGATTTTGACAGCTTGTTATGGTATCTTGAAATTAAAGTAAAATCCGTGACAAAAATAATAGAATAGGAAATTTTACTAGATGGAGACTAACAGGAACCAG
>NW_020955438.1:1359902-1362251 GCF_003031625.1 Empidonax traillii | reverse complement strand
TTTCTTTGTATTTTGCAGATTCTCTTCAACCAGTCATCTGTGATGAAATCTCCCCACCCCAAGGAATTCAGTTACATCTGATTTTGACAGCTTGTTATGGTATCTTGAAATTAAAGTAAAATCCGTGACAAAAATAATAGAATAGGAAATTTTACTAGATGGAGACTAACAGGAACCAGATTCTGAAATTTATATTTGAGTTTCAAGATGCCACAACTCCTTTGAGAGTTCCAACGAAACTGGACAGAGAAGAGAGTACATTGGCCCATCTATTGCTTTGGACTGATGGATCCGGGTAATCCCTGTAGGTTTCATGAAAGTTACCGCAGTTAATCCTTTAAGAAAACAATCTCAGAATATGCCAACAGTGAACAAACAAATAGGATTTCAATGTTAAAAATTAACCACTGTTTTTCTCGTTATATAGAAGAGGAACACTGATTCACCATTCACTGATTCTCTCACTACTTAAAGAGCAAGATAATACAGAATAGTACAAACACAGTATACATAGCACATATTACATACACTGCATGTAATCCTGAATGCATTGCATGCACATTACACTGACTGTATTAGCCAGACAAAATGTACTGCACACAGTATGAACAAACAAAATGAGCTCCATGATTTCACAGGGTGGGGAACAAAACCACACTACTTATGTTGTCATTAGGAGTTATTTCACTGAAGCAACACACAGGTAAAATGTTATGATATGGTGCAAAGATGAGTGAAACATTATCACAAGTTAAATTCATCCAAGAAATGAACAGAAGTATCCATAAGTACTAGTTATGAATTTAAACAAACAAAAAAAAAACTAACAAAAAAACAAACCACAAAAACAAAAACCAGAACAACTTAAATCATACAAAAACAGAACTCCAAACCACAAAACAGAAAAGGTGCAGAAATAAATGTATAGAAGCTCTTAGATGGCACTAATAATGTTACACCTATGAGTTCAAATATCTTACAATTTAGTTAAAAATAATATACCAGGCATGAAATATACTGCATGTAGAAATAGCATGACTGACACTAAATTTATTATGCTATTTTCTTATTCTTACAGCGTTCATATTAGGTATAGAACCTCAGCATATTTAATAAATAAATAGACAATATATTTGGTGTATTTCTACAATCCTGTTTTGAACAAATATTTATATTGCTAGTTAGCATTTTTCAATATAGTGACAGTGTTTTCACAAGTTAAATAATGGTAATTTATTTACAAATACAGAGGAATCTATGATTTAGCAGAGGGTACCCCACAACTGAGATACAACAAGTTTATAAAATTTTTGGAGGTTTAAAATCATGTTTCTCCAACTTCAAAACTAAGGTTCTTCAATGAAATCTAAGCAGGATAGTAATGCTCCTGGAGCATTTGTTGATGCATATCTGTTGCAGCACTAGTGTACTATAAACATGGTGAATATGTTTTCTCTGCTGAACGAAAAGAGCATAAGACAGGTAGAGCAGGTTGTCCTAAAGTCAATGAGCATATGTGAGTTTTCCACTCGTGAAACAAAGCTGGATGTGACATCAACTAAAGGAAAGGACTTCCACTTAACTTTTCCTCCCTCTATGGTCTGGTCTTCAGTACGGCTGAAAAAAGGATTAACCCAAACAGTATGAGGGATTCAAGCTTAATTAGAACATCTGTATGTGTTGGACACACCACAGATGCACTCAGTAAAGGCCATGTCGGGTATGACTTGATTTTTGTGCTACCATGATGTTCGGTGTTTCTGTGACTTTACAGACTCAGTAGGGAAAAGCAGAAAAGTCTCTTGTCATCAAAACCATAAGGAACATTCTGCTTAATGTGATACTAGCTCAGGAGACCAGAATTTCCACATTAAGAACAAACATGTATCAATCACGTTAATGTCCACATACATACCATCCAAAATAACGTCCCTGTGGCAAGAGCTGCATACTGTTCAATTGTAGAAAGCACACTGAAGATAAGGCATATCAGCACAATAAGGAAGCTGTAAATGAAAAGAAATTAAAAAATTAAAATAATGCGATGTAGTGTAGTAAGGATCTATAGGGAGGACAGATAAGTATGGCATTACAAATGATCTATCCACACAGAAATGTCATTGGTATTGGATTATCTCAAAATACAGCTGGTAACTTTTGCATGATCCTGCTTGAACAGTTTATTCCTCAGACACTGAGGTTTTGGGTTGGATATATTAAATGAAGCTAAACTATAGCACTAGCTTTAGCCTCCCTCTAAGATTTGCTGTTTCCTAGCTCCTCAGGAAATAGCATTCCTTGTTCTTTCCCATTGTAAGGACTACTATGGCTGAATCACCACATAACACC
>NW_020955438.1:1357116-1359243 GCF_003031625.1 Empidonax traillii | reverse complement strand
CTTGAACAGTTTATTCCTCAGACACTGAGGTTTTGGGTTGGATATATTAAATGAAGCTAAACTATAGCACTAGCTTTAGCCTCCCTCTAAGATTTGCTGTTTCCTAGCTCCTCAGGAAATAGCATTCCTTGTTCTTTCCCATTGTAAGGACTACTATGGCTGAATCACCACATAACACCCCCAGCATGTTTCAAATATTTGCCTTTTTGCTGTTCTAAATTCCAATTAACTGCAAAGAGAAATCCCAACTAAGCCAGAGCTTAAGAGGCTCTGCCCACACTATCTTTTATAAACAATTTCTAAAAGGCCCCAAATAAATAAAGTCTGACGTCTGGCATTTGAAACACAGCTTGGTCAGACTCCATTTTTAAATTAAACAAAATTTCACAGCAACTATCAGAGAGAGAGTGGGAACATAAGGATTTGTTCCCTGGTGCCCCTTGCCCAAGTGAGTCATAGAATCATGTTGGGCTTGGGTTGGAAGGGACCTTAAAGGTCATCTCATTGCAACCCCTTTACCATGGGCAGGGTTATCTTCCCCTAGAACAGGTTGCTCAGAGCCCCATCCATCCTGTCTTGAGCACTTTTAGGGATGTTGCATCCATAACTTCTCTGGGACACCTGTTTCCGTGCCTCAAAACCCTCACCGTAAATTTTTTTTCCTAATATCTAATCTAAACCTGTCCCTTTCAGTTTGAAACTGTTACCCTTGTCCTGTCACTACCTGCCTTTGTAAATATTCTCTCTCCATCTTTCCTGGAGGCCCCCTTCAGGTACTGGAAGGCTGCAATTCGGTCACCCTGAAGCCCTCTCTTTTCCAGGGTGAACAATCCTAATTCTCTCAACCCTTCCTTGTAATCATTTTGGTTGCCCTCCTCTCCACTCAACAGGCTGATGTCCTTTCTGAGCTGGGGACCCCAGAGCTGGATGCAGCACTCCAGCAATCAATAAGACTTAAAAGGTTCGCTTGTTAAGCACAGTGCTGGTTGTTAGGGCTGTTTTTCACAATTCTTTGAAACAAGCAACACCAATCCTTTGCACTCAACAGAAACTTGCTGCAAAATCCAGTAACTAAATCATCCACCCTCTTACAGATCTCTGTTTTAAGGCTGACAAGATAAGCTAGGCTGCTCAATGATCACTTCAAAGCACAGTCCATGCAAGTCCAATGCACCCATTGAAAAATGATCACAGAATCATTTAGGCTGGAAAAGACCTCTGAGATGATCAACTCCAACCTTTGAGATCACCGGGTTCAACCTCTGAGACTGTACTACAGAACCACAGAAAGCAAGTTTGTAGGTAATTAGGCACAAAAATCAACTGATGGATAATAAGGATAGAGATTATCATGTATCAATACAGACACATATATGACAATATGCTTTTACCTGAGCAAAATATAAATACGTGGGTGTTTCTGATTTGTCTCGAAAATCTTTTCATTTTACCTTGTACCTCTAATTTTGACCATTCTAAGCACAAATAAGCTGTGCAGACAAAGCAAGAGAAGGCAAAGATTAGTCAGTCATTTGAAACATAACATTAATGTTCCCCAAGTGTCCAGCCCTTCTATCTGCAATATTCCCACAACTGCATAAGACCAATACACAACATATATAGAATAACCAGTGCAAAACAAACAACAAGTTGAAAGGGATGGTCTGTCCGATTACACTTTGAGCATTAATACTTACTATATCTTTTATTAGTAGTAGTTAAGTTTTACTCTGTCAATACATGAAACCACAAGAGGGCACTGAAGCAAAGACTGTCTCATTTCTGTTCTTTTCCTAAACACACACAACCGAAGGGACCCTCATAAGGATTTAAGGTGAAAGTTTGTGTGACTAGGTGACAGGAAGATAAACTTAGGGTTGATCATTTGCTAAATCTCTTCACTTGTTACTACTACAGAAACTGATGGCTGACCTAAGAACTAACTGCATCAAGTGCCAGTCACTGCACTACCTACTTCTGTGGGTTTTCATGCATGTCAGTCTTACTAATTTTTTTTTTTTCACCTCCAGAAAAACTCTTTCAATTTATTGTTGTGCTGTTTCCAAGCTGGTGCATGAGACACCTTCATACCCACAAATACACATCATGCCAAGCAAAACAAAGACA
>NW_020955438.1:1346256-1356941 GCF_003031625.1 Empidonax traillii | reverse complement strand
TCAAGTGCCAGTCACTGCACTACCTACTTCTGTGGGTTTTCATGCATGTCAGTCTTACTAATTTTTTTTTTTTCACCTCCAGAAAAACTCTTTCAATTTATTGTTGTGCTGTTTCCAAGCTGGTGCATGAGACACCTTCATACCCACAAATACACATCATGCCAAGCAAAACAAAGACATTTGGTCAGATACTGACCAAATCTGTTTCTTTGGCATTAGAGAGATTATACCCACAAGGCTCACTAGTAGAGCTGTGCCAGTGGAGCACCACAGCTAAGATACTAATCCCGTTACACTGGCATTACTATTTTGCTTAGCTCAATTGCATGTAAGGAACAGAGGGCACAAAATAAAGAGATTAAAAAAAATTACATGTTGTGCTCCTCTGGCATGAGCCTGCTGTTTGTTGCTTTGCAACACTGGGCTCTTGTGGAAAAAACAGTCCTATTTTTGTTTTGGTACTGGTGGTTTCCTCTTCCACTTTTGAAGCACACGAAGGGAGTGAGGCACCAGGAAAATGGAAAATATGAAGTTTGCCCCTTTTTTTCTCCTTTTTTTGACAGCTATCCCCTCTTTCTTCAGCCAGAAGTACAACAAAGATCCTTAGCTACTGCCTAGACAGCAGAAAAGTCCATGGGAGCTAAATAACTACAAACAACAGTTGCAAGGACGGACTCTGCCTCAAACTTGAATTTGCTCATGCAAAAATCATCCTGGGAAAATTCAACTGACAAGCCTCAGAAAAGTGAACATTATAATTTTCACATGCCCAAAGTAACCTTATCACTCTTGGTATCACTTTACTATAATTGCTGCTACTACATTTTCAAAAAAAAAATTACTCGCCTTGATACAGATGCTAAGCATGTAAACTCTTCATCCAGCCAGTTAATATCAGACAAACTAATGGGCAACCGAAAACAACCTTACAACAAGAACAGTTTTAGACAAATTACTAGTAGACCAGTGTATCAGCCCTACCTTGATCAACACCGTAATTCCAAATAGCTAAGATAAGAGAACTTTGTTTCCCACAATTCGAGCCTCACATACAAGTCAAAGCCCTCTTCTCAGTGACAGACACTGGACACCATTAGGGAGTAAGTTATATGCCATGTGAAAGAAGTTTCTGTGCAAAATATTTAGTTATTTCAGTGGTTGAGTGGCTAAAGGCTCTAAACATGGAAATTTAAATTAGGCAAACTGAATGTGGAATGATAAGAATATAAACTGGAGGGAGTTGTCTGGGAACCCTCAACTGCTGCTCAGGGGTACGCAGGGCATCAGTCAGCAGGTGGGGAGCAATTGTTTTGTGCATCACTTGCTTCTCTTAGGTTTTATTTCCCTCTATTTCCTTTTCATTTCAATTATTAGTAGTAGTATTCATTATTATATTATGCTTTGTTTCAAACATTAAATTATTCTCATCTCAACCCGTGAGTGTTACTGTTTTTCCCATTCTCCTCCCCACTGGTAGGCAGATCAGGGGAATGGAGTGAGCAGCTGTGTGGTACTTAGTTGCCAGCTGGAGATAAACCACATCACTTCCATGTCTCACAGAAAAAAAAAAAAAAAAAAAAAAAAAAAAAAAAAAAAAAAAAAAAAAAACAACCCAAACAAAACCTTAGCTTCCACATAATATCATTCAGAGACCTAAAGATCTAAGACAGATGAATGGTTTAACCAGTAGCATCAACCACTCTGGAAAACTTTGCTGAGCATAGTCTCATGAAAGTTTCACCAGCTGTATATGGGGTAACAGAACAAACATTCTCCATTGAATCCACCCTGATGACTCCACTCCAGTACAGCACATTTTTCTTCTAAAGGAGAGAGAGTCAGCAGAACACAGGAATTTCTTTAGCAATGAGAAAAGGCTTAATCTCTAGGAAACCACCCATCTTTTATCTCCTCAAACCCGTTGCTCGTTTACCATCTATGCACAAATGCAACCATCTTCAAGAAAGGAAGCAGAGTGATGAGGAGTTCAGGCCTTCATCAGCTCTGATCTCACTCTTAGACTGGGGGGGCCAAGCAAGCAATAGAGATGAGGTGATAGCGTGCAAGTTTTTCATACTATCTCTCCCAGGTTATAAAGGAGGATCTGCTTGCATAAAGATAAATCACAGATATGGCATCAAGAGATGCATTGAAAAATACTCAGCTCTGTGGTTAAGTCATATTTAACCGTGCAGTGTTTCTTCTAACATCAAGAAATTTGCAAGTCTCTGATTATCTCTGTACTTCTCAATGTGAAACCATGAAACCACTGTTAAAGCAGCATGGACACTTACAGAGCAGCAGATGTTTTTTTTTCACAGACTCAGTTTTTGTAACACAGACTATTACAAGGTGACACATTTCCTCTCAGACAGACAGCACTATTTTACTAGAAGTCAGTTTCTGTGGCTGTCTTTTAAACTCAGTTTTCACAGGCACTCCATACCTGGTGGAGTCAAACCCAGAAGTGGAGCTATCTTAGGGCACATGAAGCACCACCAGCATGCAGACGTTCAGTCACACTTGGAGCTCACTCATTCAAGCTTGTATATAGACTTGGGATGTGCATCTGCGCTACACCAGCCACTAAAATAAAAAGCACATACTTAGACACAGGTGTATAGAGAGACAACATGTGCACAGGGGTGTGTGTGTACATGTGGGCAGACATATAACAAATTTTGACTTACTCCATTAAGTCAGACAATTTAGATTTTTTTTTTCTTGTTTTGATTTTTTTTTTTTTTTTTTTTTGTCTCAAACAGGTTTGAGAAGCCAGAGCATTTCCAGGAAGGAATAATTCAGCTGACAACGGAACATGGCTAGCCAGTGTATGTGCTATATTTAGCAACAAATAGGGAATGTAGTAAGAGCTAAAGGTGGATTTAATGTTTTCTGGCTATTCTAGGATATATTTTGAGTTACAGAACAGACTTAGGGCTTTTTCCTGACCTCAGTGGCAGCTGCAGGAATTTTACACATTACAGGTAGCTATCAGTACTGTTTAGCCTTCAGCCCTGAGCTGCTGTCTTTTTTCTATATTTAACCATGATTTTTGAACATTAGCAAGTCTTTTTTGTGGCTTGCAACAATGCGTAGAATGATCAAAGGAACAGTTAACCACTTAGTCAGAGATAAAAATGCTCATTTAGTAAATGTCATAGGTAGGAGAACTGATAAAGGTTTATAAAGTATGTCCAGTGATATGACCAGGAACATTTTTAAAAGGTGCATGAGACACATTGGAAGTACTTACTCACCAGATTAATACAGTCTCATGCACATGCAGCTGTTCTCATAACAAGTATTGACATGTGGGTAGATTTTAGTCCTTCTTGCAGTGTTTCTTACATGCTCTCAGTGGGAGTCATTCCATAAAAACCAGAAAACAGTTGCCATTAGGCTCTAAATTAAGCTGAAACCCCAGAAACATTTAATAGATGCAAAGAAACACGCAGAGTTGAGCCCAGTTTATATAAACCCAACTTAAGTTCTATCCCTCCAGGAAGCCAGAATTTTGCCTTGTTCCATGTGTTTTAAGAGCTAGCTTAAGTCTGTTCTTTCTAACAACTTTTATTCATTACAACTATCAGTCTTGAACGTATCCAACTCTCAGTGTCCTTGCATACAGAGAATACTATTTTATCTGATAACAGCTGGATCTATAGGGTTTTTTTTGGGGGGAGAGCGATATGAGGTCAATGGCTAGCTGTAGTTCATCCTCTCTGTCTACTAAAGAAAATGACTGTGACTAAAAAAGAAATATTCTGTAAATAATAAAAAAAAAATCTTCCAGGTGCTTCTATGTCTTTGGTAGCACCCTACCTAAGTTCCCTTCTTGAATCTGTCTGCCCTTATTTTTGCAGAACTGGATTGTCTTTCTTTGAAAGTACAGCTTTGTTCAGTCAAATACACGATCAGTCATTGACCCTGTAGATCAGGGGGTAGTTTGGTTTTTTTGCTTTATGGGATTCTGTGGGATTCTGATTGGGTTTTTTTACAGAGTAAATAACTATATTTACCATTTAAGCTTTTGACTGTGATGGGCTTCTTAGGCAAACACAGTAATACAAAGTTTAACCTCCTCTAAGCATACAGCTTTACAAGAACTGGAAGGATGACATTGAGAATGAACAACACAACTGCACAGATTAAACACGGGCAACTTCTTATCTTGATCATCATAATTTGCAAACTCTAATGCTGCTGCATATCCAGTTCACGTTAGTTCATTAAAACATATGACAACATTATCATTTCATCTTTCATCTCCATGGCTTATACGTACTGATACTTTTCAGACTGAACAGAAAGGTCAACGGTATCAAAAAAGGACATTTTCACACAGGTTTTCAGGCAACAAATAGAGTTATTGCAATGAGGATTTAGATAGACAACTTCAGGTAACACACACACTGAAGACAGGGGATCACTCATTTTGTAATACATTCTGCCACATTCCAGGCCAGAAAAGTAATTCCCTACTTAATTTACATCAAGAAAATCCTGATAAAAAACTTCAAGAAGTTTATATTACTATAAGTCAACATAAATCCCTGACCACCTCACACAATACTGCATAGTCATTTCCATGCTGCAAACAGTTAACCTAACTCATTTAAAGCACTTTCTTACTGCAGCTAGGCAAAAGTCTTTCTTGTTCTTTCATTCAAGGTATTTTAGGACTGCTTGAGAAAAAAACACAAACCTAACAAAAGGTAGAAGTTAGAAGGGGAAGAGCTAGAACTTGTCAAACGGAAAACAGCTGATCATTACAAAAGAAAGGATTCTATGATCATAAACAGCATTGCCAGGAAGCTAATATGGGACAGGCATTTATTTTATGGGATCATTATGAAGGTATAGTGTCCAATACACTGGTGCTTTTAAAAATGAGAAACTCAGATAGAGGTCTTTTTTCAAAAAAAGAAACACGATTTCACCATACAGAGAAAACTTTGATCCTTAATGAAATCTACACAATCTACATAAATACCCTGTATGTGTAGGTCTTACACTGAATTCTTTAGCAAGTCTGAACTGAATACTGGAAAGACACTGATTCAGTTATGACTATAGACTACCAGAGCACAGTGTGCTCATTAGGTATTCTGTCTACTAATAGGATACTAAATGAGCATTCAATTATGCAACTTGTGGACACCAGAAGTCCTCCATCATGTACTCCATTGAAAAAAAATAAGGTTAGTTGTAAGAGAATGGTCCAGTGAAGGTAGATAGTTAGAATGAAGGAGACCTGTACTTCAATTCCTCTTTGCCCAAATCTTAAGCCAACTTTGACTCTTTTATTAACACATTAATTTCATTAACTACAGTAGTTGTTCATGAATTATCATAAAAAAACCACTGTAGCAAGTGGTTAGAAGAGACCAGCAATCTACACAAACCATAGGTGAAGATGAAACAAGTTTACAATAAATAAAGAAATGCCTTAGTGCTGATAAAGAAAGAGAAAGGTGGAGGTTTAAATCTCTGGCAATGCAGGCTCTTTGCACTGCTTTTCTCTGAGGATTTTTCTTATCTTTTTCTGCTTTGTTTTTGCAGCAGGGGAAGGAAGGAGGGGTACAGCCCCTTCCCATCTTCCAGCCTCTCTGTAGCAGAAGGATGCCCAGCAAAAGGGGGAGTGTACTTGCATTCATGTAGAGAAGCATGATTCCCTCCAGGAACTGGCTACAACAGTTTCCTGTGCAACACACGCTTCCTCTCTGTTATGTCCTACACAGGTCAAGCTAGTAGACATATTACCCTTCTCAGCTGTCACTTGCCATCAAAAAACCCTTCAGCAGACAAAGTGAGAATGCTCTGTTTGTGTTAGCTTAGGTCTATCAGATGGAGCTTCCTGTTAATATCTTTTTGTTCCAACTCTAAGGCAAAGCATAGTTGGTGCTTCCTGAAGGAAACAATGGCACAGCTCCTTGACTCTTTGTCAAAGAAATACTGTCTGGTATTTCCCGTGTGAGAAAGCAGCTTTGTTGTACAAGAAAGATCATATACAATACAGGGTAGTCCGACATTAAGAAAAACAGGTTAGCTATACAGCTAAATAACCAAGGCTTCTATCAGACTTACCTGACTCTTCTGGGAGATTAGAGTCTGTAAAAATTATTTAAATTATGGGCAGTGTACCAAAGCCCAAAGCACACAATGAATCAAAAGTCATTTAGGATACAGCACCAGAATTATTGCAGGAAAGGCCCTTAAGGTCTTGGCAAAGGGTATGATTGCAGTGAAATGCAAACCAGACGTCAAAATGCTTCAAGAGGAAAGGTTAACTGCTCACAAAAAGCAATCTTATTGCATCCTGCAATGAGGTATTGATTCCTTTGAGAACAGGCATGGATGAACAGGAAAAAGATGATCGGTATTGTGTAAGACACTGGAAAAAGAATATGCTACTCGTAAAACCAGTGCATGACCCAAGAGATGAGAACCACTAGACTGCAGAAAATTTATTAGGGCTCCCCAGATTGTTTACAACAAGCTTCTGATGCACCTGGTCATCCATGTTGCTATGTTGGGGTTTCATATTGAAGACATGGAAGGAGTAAGTCCTCATGGGCAGTGAGAAAAGGATATCACCCAACATCAGAAATCAAAAGAATTTTTGCAGTTTTCTTCACAAGTATGTCAGGCTTAGCTAGGGGAAAATATGTCATTAGTCCTGTTAATTGAAGACTGGGAAAGTACAGGATATGCTGTGAAAGATTTTCTCTTATTCTTGTGGTTTGGTGAAAAACTACAAAGCAGGAGAGAAAAGGTAGTTTTCACAGGTCATTTTGTTTGGATTATCTTGTCCTCACTCTTTCTCACTCTAAATACCAGTAGGAAACTAGTGCAGTCCTGTGTGCTGTTCTCATCCTCTCAGTTCCATATTCAGATTTGCCCAAGTTCTGTAGCACCTCATCATTCAAAGCAAAACCTGTCATCCAGCAGCATGTTCCAAAAGACACTCACTGCCTGCAGCTCTAACACACTGCCCATCTCAGGGTGCCAAATTCAGCCTATACTTGGTTTAAGCACACACACATAAGCAGAGTTGATGTGACTGCCCAGGCCAAGTCACTCAATGCTGGTGGCAGCACCAGCAAGAGAACAGAGACAGCATCCCTCCAAGTGCCCGAGGCTAAAGGAACCTCACACTGCGCTGCAGTCACGGTGGGGGTGGACATCTGCCTCATTTTACACAAAAGGCAGATTTCAGCAAAAACAAACATGAGATTTAACTAAGGGCTTAGGACAATACAGCAGCAGCAAATCACCACTGAAAGCAAACAGTCTGTTCATATTGCAATAGACAGCTTCCCTTTTTATCAGCCAGTTCTGGAGATGTGTTCTCTTAATGAGGAAGCAAAAAAAAAGAAGTGTGTTCTAGAAACTGAATGCCACAATACAAGTAAAACTACTTGTTTTCTAGGTGGAATTTTATACAGTCAGTCTAAGCACTCACCGCATCACTATTCCACTTTTCTTATAACAGCAGACTTTAAATGTATTAGTATCCAAATATTAAAAGAAAATTACTAAAAGTTCTCTGAGACTGTGTAAAACTCAGCTTCTGAAAAATTGCCAAGCCTAGACTATTTCTCTGCTTTGCTGTTATCAAACCTAAATTAAGTAAAATTTCTAAATCAAATACTGTACTTGTTTTAATATATACTTTTAAACATTACTTTCATTAAAAACACAATATTTCTTTAAAGAAACAACAATATTTACTTGTAATGATTTCTCTTGTTTGGGCTGGCTGGACATTATTTTGCTAGCTTCATCTAGCAAAGCAATTCAAGAGATGTATGTATTACCTGGGTTTTTGTTTGGTGTTTTTTTTCCTCCTATTTACTTTCATCACAGCACTACTACTACAAGTCACTTTGCCTCCACCATTAAAGATTAACATTGTATTATGACTTGTAAAGCATATGCATCTTATAGCGCTGCAGAAAACTAGACCTGGTGAACTTCTCAGCTCACAGACTTCCTCCTTAGTGACCAGCTTCTGGATACAGCACATAGCCAAGTAAGGGTGCTATCCTGCCCCAAAGAAGTAAAACAAGGCAGAAGAAAGGAAACACTGCCTGCACACCTAAGAAGAAAGGCACAATACCACAATGTTGCTCGACTGACGTACCAGTGCACGTAAACTTGGATACTAATTGTACTGCAGTACAAATCAGGTCTATGCTTCTACGCATTCTACAAAAAAAAAACACATGTTGCTAGCTCACTAAAAACCCCTTCATGACAGGAAAACAATATTGATATTTTTGACAGCATCCTTTACTCTTCAGCTGTGAACAGAGCGAAACAGTGACAAGGACTAAAAAGCCACAGACAGATAAATACACAAATGGGGAGGAAGTAATCATACCTTGAGCCACTGACCTGGACAGATGCTTAATTTGATTTATTTCAAATGCCAAAAAAGTGATATCAGACATGAGCAACTCTGGCCTACCTTCTCACCTGATCCCTCACTTACGCCTTTTTGTGCTCCTTTCTCCTAAAAAACAACTGTGTCTGAAAGGCACTTTCATCAGTGCAAACCGTGAGAAAGATCTGAAGCTGGGATAAGTGCTGTCACAGGGTTTCCATTATATCCTCTGCTGGTATTATTTAAAGGTACAGTTGACAGATACTTTCAGAGAAATCAGTATTGTTGTTGTCTTTTGAGCTTTTCCATATTCAGTTCCCTGCTCCACTTTTCTAGGGGGACTGGGGGAAGAAACACGGCACCCTTAATGCTTAGAACCCTTCATAGCTTAGAAACGAAGAGAAACTACAGGACAGGTTAACATTCCTAAGGTGAAAGTAGAGGAATTCAGCAAATAGACAAATTTTCACTTTCAGAGCAGAGAAAAGGTTTGCTGAAGACAATGCCTGAAAGTTATGATTACTTGACTTTCTTAGTTTACTTTCAGCATGATGAAAAGTTCAAGTGACTCTGGAGAAAAAGAATGACGGGAGTCTAGAAAGTGACAGGCAACTTTTAATTTTAAGGTGACAGAGTCTTTCTGTAAATACAAAAATCCCTATAAATATGTGCCATGAAATACAGGAATGGTCAATACTTCATTTCCTCAAAAAAGCCTAAATAGATGAAATTCCCAAATGCAATCTATGCTATGCTTAAAGAGCTTTAGCTTTCTGCCCTCACCACAGCCTTTGAGGATGAAAATTATGAGGATAATTATTTCCATCATTCCAGCAGTCAAGTTAGCTTTTGTGGAAGTTCCAGTTGTCTATCACTGGGCTAAAAATTCTGTTGCATCATTTGAACTTGCCTGCCCTGAATTAAACAAACAAACATTAAAGGAAAAGGGTTCACGAAAATTATAATCAGTTCTGAGGTCTGTATCTAAGTGACATTTCAAGGTGATTTAGTATCCAAAATACTTCAGTTTCAAACTGGGACTTCAAATTTGTACCCTCAACTAGCAAAGAACTTCCTTGCAAGAGGAGTTCAGACAAAGTAATCAAAGGTGTGAGACGCTTCATAAACTGAACCTTATAGGAGGGGCTCCTAATCAGGAATACAGTGGCTCTGTGTAGCATAACCAAAAAAAATAATCACCTAATAACTGGACAACCAATCCTGCTGTAATCACAGTAACAGTCTCACCACTGGAGCTGCCAGACGCGCTTTATTTTTCCTCTTTAACAAACTTTCCCATAGTTGGAATTTTAAGACTCACCCACTATAATGATCAGGAGGTTTGGTTATAAAAAGCATATTTATATTATAACTATTAGCATGTTCAACCAACGAGCACCAATTAAAAGTATACCTGCTGTAACATTATACTAGAAAAACACATCAGCATGTGCATAACTAATGCCATTGGGAACTTCAGCTGCTCAAACATCAGGTTTCCACTCTAAAAGCCACGAGGCTTTCTGGGAATAGTCTGTTGATGCTGCAGAAGAAAGAAACCCCATTTATCTTGTGGTGAAACCTCAAGTTCTGTCAGGTAACTTCAGGAGCAAGGATTTATCAAAATACATTAATGAAAAAGACCTGGGAGATGGAAAGATTTTATGGCACATCTGAAGATGGGCCACAGCCTTGGGAGGGGAAAGCTACCACAGTCCCTTTGAAGTCAGGCATTCAATACCAACTTTCCTCTACAGGGAGCTGACAAGCATTTTGCTGCATTTATAAATGTTATTTTTCACATGTAAATGACACCTCAGATTCAGAATTCCAATGGACAGCTTTTATGTATTTATCTTAAGATTCCCAGCTTTTGCTGCTAGTCCTGCAATCTCCACCACAGTAGAACAGGTGAGTGCACTCACTGGTCTAGACCAGATGCTTGGGTCACCCATCATACTGGTTGCAAAGCAATCAAAAGAACGGAATTTTAAAAAAAAATCTTGGATGGGAACTCCCTCTGAATTTTGTCATGCTATCCATCTCCCTGAACTTAAAAAGAATTGGTCCTAAGCTGCATAGGTGCAGGGTTATGATTTGATGCTATCCTTTAACACGTAGTTAGTCTCATCTGAACTCAGTTGGACATCGAGCATTTGACCAAACGCTCACTGAATTTGGGCTTCAGTCAGGGCAGATTCCAGCTCAGACGTACATCCTCACTGGAAACCACAGGGGAAATGTGCTATGAGATTCAGTTTAGAATTATAAAGATCTTACAGTGTTTCTCATA
>NW_020955438.1:1342645-1345458 GCF_003031625.1 Empidonax traillii | reverse complement strand
GTTATGATTTGATGCTATCCTTTAACACGTAGTTAGTCTCATCTGAACTCAGTTGGACATCGAGCATTTGACCAAACGCTCACTGAATTTGGGCTTCAGTCAGGGCAGATTCCAGCTCAGACGTACATCCTCACTGGAAACCACAGGGGAAATGTGCTATGAGATTCAGTTTAGAATTATAAAGATCTTCCCATGTTTCTCATAATTCTGATATATCTCTGGAAGGCAGCACAAGGAAGCAAAGGTCCAGTGCACATGAGACAGCACACTGCACCATCTACTATTCCAGTGTTAACACAAACATAAAATGATTTGTATTGCAGCTCTTACTGAGGCGTTCAAACTATACGTATCAAGTGCTTGCTAACAGCATGCAATGTTGATAAAAGTCAGAAAAAGGCCAAAAATAATTCTTTTGCACATTGACTTGAATAATAAATGAAATCCCAGTTAATTGTTAACATTGCAAGGCCTGACACTATACGTAAAAGCTTGAACATTAAATAGTTTTAATTGCATGGAGGAAAGCATGCAGTACATCTACAACATCAAGATGTCAAAAATATTAACTTTACACAATTATAGGACTCAAAAGAATTCTACCTCATTTAAGCTTTATAAATAGCAGAAAAAAATACGGTATTAAACTATATTATTATTATCATTATATGCATATTTCTTTTTAAAGTACCAGTACTCCTATGCATGTATTTTACATGTGGTCCTCTGCAATGAATAATAATAAACATAAATTTGTAATACATAGAGCTCAGCACAGAGGTGAGAGATTTCATGAGAAGCAGACCTTGAAAAGTTCTCTTTTGGAAGTCTTCATTTCATGGCTAAATTACCAGGAAATATCAAACGATGACTTTCTGTCAAAGTTCAGTGCCCTTGAGATTAAGCTGCCATTTTAAGTGTATGTTTAGAAAGTGTCTAAAATGTATTGATATGATCTGCCAACATAATAAGAACATTCATTTGATTAAAATATGACCTCATGGAAAAATTATGCTACAAGATACTACTCTTGGCCATAAACTACTAGACATTTTGAAGGAGTATTAACAACATTACAGCAGCATCTAAAACCCTAAGGAAACCACAGGGTCAAGTTAACCCACCTATGTGACACTGCAGGAGATGCATATCCTTCCACTTACATACTGGCTGCCAATCATGATATTCAGTAAGATACTCTCTGGTAGCCATTTGCTTCACGGTGTCTACTAATTCTACCAGTTTAGTTTTCAAGCATGGGAATTTATTGTTCGGAACCACTTCCTGTAGATTCTGGTAGCAATGCACTGAGACCAAAAAAGCAGAGGTGAAAGCTGCAGAGAGCAACACGGTACCACAGAACCACCCACCAAGAATACTGAACTTCCTGCTTTGCTTTTTAACAAATGAAGATTTGTATGGTCATAATGAAAGCTACTAAAAGTAGTCTAATTTTTTGAAGGCACTTCTGAAAGTGCATCAAAATTTAATCATTGCCCTTTACAGGCATCAAATAATCCATAAACAACCTCCATGTAAGGATCAGATCTCCATGTATATTCATCATCAGGGAGCCCAGTCATTATTCTTTTGAACATTTTTAACTTAAAGCACTGACCCCTTTTGAACATGTAGTTCCAGTTACGGATCCTACTTGCTCTTAACCACTCAATCTCTAGCGAATTTAATGAACTACAAAGTTAGTCAAGCAGGAGACTGAGGATCCTTATTCTATGCCAACTGATAAATTTCACAGTAATTAAAAACAGGCAAAAATTGTGGCATTCAGAACCTACTAGTCACCCTGCAAGTCACAAGGTAAATAAAAGAAAAATACACAGTAAAAAAATAGTTTACCTTCCTTTTAAAACTGCATCTTTAATGAAATATTTACTCCTTATTTCCAAATTATTCTAGAAACAGTCTTGCCCAGAGTAAAGCAGAGCTTCATTTTTAATAGAATTTTTTCAGAGCAGCCTAAATCCTATGGAATTCAGAACTTCAGGCCTAACCAGTAAGATTTTTTTTTTTTTTTGATAAAAAAAGGTTTGTTTCCTTGAAGTCCTCAGGACCAGTTGGAGACTGATAAAGTTCAATGATTAATATTGTTTTTAAGGTTTCAAAGTGCTTCAAAAGCTGCAGAAGACTGAGGAACACCAAATGTTTTCCACTGTGTCATCAGTGCAGCGTAAGCCTGAAGGACATGGTTTGATTACAGATGTTATTGAAACGGCACCTGTGCCATTGGAGAATACTTTTCTACGCCGTTTCACCTTCGTCAGTACAAACAAAAGCATTGTTCTACTTGGAAAGTCTTTGGCAGCAGATTTGGGAAAATAACAAAGTATCTCTAATGTGCATAGCACATAACATTTGTTTCACAATCTGATGGAGCAAATTAATTTCTTGACCAGCCGACAGGATATGCTTAATTAAAAGGAAAAAAAAAAAAAAGTGTGTGGAAGGGACCTTTCTTAGTCTATGTACTGCTCTGAATATCACAAATTTTGCCTCTTTTTTCTTCTCCAGGCAATTGCCTGGCAGACTCCTACTCTACACAGTCTGCACATGAAGCAACCCTGAATATCAGAAACTGGAAACCAATGAAATCTTTTTGCTTTTATGTTTCTTAGATATTGCTTTTATTTTTTTTTAATATTTCTTAGTTAAATAAAGGGGAACACAGATTTTGATTATCTGCTCCTCAAAGGCTTACTACCATCAAAAATGTAAGGAAAAAAGTAAATACCAGACCATAAAAACAATCACTTTTTGAAAAGACAGTTATTACCACCCGTTTAAAGAAAAAGAAA
>NW_020955438.1:1337154-1341746 GCF_003031625.1 Empidonax traillii | reverse complement strand
AAAAAAAAAAAAAAAAAAAAAAAAAAAAATCACTTGTTCAAAAGTTGGGGCTTTTTTTGAGATTGACTCCTTTACGTAAAAGTAAAATGTCAGATCAAGTGGTGCTGCTCCCTATCACAGTCAAGAGACAGGAGCACAGGAACAGTTTGGGGATGGAAAGCATCACAAGTCAAGTGTTCATAACAGTCAGGGGGGAAAAAGGTTCAGCGAAGGAACAAATTATATCTGTCTGGAGGAACACAGGTGTGGGAGAAACGAGGCTCGTAAGGGAAAACTCCAGCAGATGGCCCCACAGCAACAGCAAGTCTCAGCCCAGCTCGTGGACAATGAGTGCCATTCCCGGGAGCTTTCTGTACACACAGCAAAGGCAAGCAGACATCCCAACTCCAGTTAGGTCTGCTGGTACTGATGCATTTAAGAAGGCACACTTGTTTTATTAAAATGGGTGAAAGCTTTTTTTTATTTCATTAGTTACTTAAGAACATAAATTATTACACAAAACTAAATATGTCTGCTTAAGTTGTGATCACTTAAGCAGACATTTATTTTCCAAAGTTAAGTTTTTCTAAGGACATTATTTCTACTTTTTATGGTTACAGTGCTTGCACAGCTTTTCAAAAGCTTCTTCTAGTGTGACTAAAAAACTTCAAATCATTGTAGAAATTATTTTAGGCAGACATGTTCCTGTGTATTTTAGGCAGACACTTTCCAGTAATAGAAGGTCAGAACAAGGGTACAGCACATATTTCATTACATGTCATTACTCACACACTTCCAAAGTTAGTTGTGTTGAAGCCCTTTTAAGAAATTTGGGAATGGTTTCCCCTATGAGAACATTAAAGAGACACACGCTCAAAAGGCTATGCATTCTGGCTAAAAATTACTGCGTTCTGAAATGGGACTTTCAGGCCTCAAATGCAAACATCTTTCTTAAATCTATTCCTTCAGAAAATCTGTGACCCAGGGTAGGTGTGCTAATTAATGAACTTGCTGTCTAAGATAATAAAAATATTTTTAAAAAAATTCCTCAGGGTCCCACCCAAGTTGGCCTTGAACACTTCCAGGGATGGGGCATCCACAGATGTTCCATGTTGTCTGGTTCATCACCTATAAATCCTTCAGGCACACAAGTCTGTCACAGTGCAAACAAGAACACTGTACAGAAGTAACTGCAGCACTGCACCACATAAAACAACCGTCCATAAAAAGCTTTTAGAAGTCTTGGAAAGCTGCTTTTTTGGGATGCAGAGCTTTTTTACTCAGCCTGGTATTCCTATTTACATTAAAGCCACCAACACTTGCTTCATTATCGCTGTACCATGAGAAAGTTTGGGGGAAAACTTTTCCCCGTTGATAATCAACCTGTAGTTCATTACAAGTGGAAAAACCTATCCATGAAGAGACATTTACAGCTCACCTCTCTATCTGTAATAAATACATGCATAGCAATGATTGTAGAGAGCCACAGAGCTACAAAAACAACTCAAATAATTAAGAATGGCAATTTTTTCCATGCTTTGCAATATAAACTGTGACAAGATAGATGGAGCTCTCCCAATTCCATGGCCTTCCCTACTTACTGTTTTCATAGAAACAGACTGATTTGGGTTGGACAGGACCTTAAAGATAACCTAATTCCAATTCCCCTGCCACGGGCAGGGACACCTTCCACTAGACCATGTCCCTCAGAGATCTATCCAACCTGGACTTTAACACCTGCAGGGAGAGGGCATCCACAATTTCCCTGGGCAAAAATTTTAAAGAAATACAGTACCATCTCGATCTCTTAGTCTACTTTCTCCTTAAATTCTACCACTTTCTTATTTGCCAGCCATCAACTTGTCACACATTAAAGTCTGATAATTCAAAAATACATTACAAACCAAGAAATTACAGTTCTGTATAACTTCTACCCCAATATAGTTTCTGATCTCAGTTCCCTTGCCCTTTCACCTTTACTGAAAGCATATTGCGGGCTATATATTGCAAGTCTGCAGGCACAGAGCACATTTTTTGGTCAGGTTAACACTGAAAAAAAGAAAAGGGACACTAGCTACTTCCTAAGCGCACACAAACTTCCACTACTGCGACCCATGTAGCAATTATCACCAATTGCTAGCAAAGAAAAATGAACAGCGGGGAGATTAAGTGACTTGTACAAGGTCATAAAGCACACATAATGCAGAACTGAAGATAGATCCCCAAGGATTTGGCTTCCAAGAGCGAGTTTCACACAGTTTAGACTTCCACATGTTGGCTGGGCCAGCTCTTTGCACTGAAGAAACCAGCAGGCAGGGGAGAGCACACTGTCTTTGCCCAGAGTGACTTAGGTCAGCCATTCCCCTATTCCAGTACAGCCACCACCAAGCCTGGACATGGACACTGCCGATGTTTCTTGTCAGTGCAGCAGGGACAAAGCTGCCGCACTCCAACAAGTCCAGCACACCCACCAGCTTACCAGCCACCTACCCTGACACCCAGGTCAGGGCGCTGAGCACCCTGCTGGTCACCCAGGTCAAGAAGGGGGAGGTCTGAAGAACTGGGACCACCCTCAAGGAAGACCGTGACCCAATCCATATGCATCCCCAGTACCCTCTTGTCTTCTAAGGAAGGGCTCCATATGGAGCCCTGCATTCCCCCCTTGGCAAAGGGGAAACATCCTACCTGAGGGGTGGGGGTATGGAGGATGTGGAACATAAAGACTGAAACTGCTTCGGTCATGCCTCATTTTTAACATCCATCTCTGTATTTTCCTTTCCTACAATAAATACCACTGACACTCTCCACAATGTAACACTGATTATAATTGTCTCCTGTCAGAAACTGCTTAACTACTTGGTCATGACAAGCTACGTAGGGGTAAGAAACTTGCATCTTTTGGAGGAAGCTTACGGAGCGTCACTCATAAGCACAGAGACAAAGTATTTGCTTGTTAATTTCACTCAAAGGAGTGAAAGCAGAAAGAAGAAATTGATAAGAGTTCCTAAGTTGGCCTTATGACATTGAGAAAATTATATGAAGTGGATAAGCTGAAGGCCTTAAAAACCAAAGTCATCTAGCTTATACCTGATACAAACTGAAAGGGGGAGACCACTGGTAATCCTAACAGAACAGAGAAAAGGTAAAATCATCCAACTAAAAAAATAAAAGGAAAAAAGTGAAAAAAGTGCTTTATAGTGGCATCATGTATGTTTATAAGTGGTGTAAGGCTGCATTTGTCAAAGATAAAACAAGCAGAGAAACTCAAATACAAGATGGTAATAATTTATCTAAATTTTATGTGCCAAAAGGGACACAGAATGCTGTAACACTCCTTGCATCTTCTATTAGAAAAATCCTCAAGCATATACATAAGTAAGGATGCAGGAATCTCTGTTGAAGATAAAACCCCATATTACAAACTTGAGCATTAGAGAAGAATCAGTGTTTCCTATCCATTTGTAGAGATGACTGTGTAACACTGTAGCCAGGGGATCTGCTTGCTAAATACATTGAGATTTTTGTAACAAAGGGTTGAAATGCACCATTCTCTAAAGAAGCTGATTCTATTCTACCAAATTCCCAAATACCAAGGGTGTATTAATTTTATACATAAGACCACTGTTTGGTTCAGGATTTTGTGTAAGCAGAGATCTCTACTCACACACAGATGCAGTGAGCACAGGCACGGAACCCTTTGCACCACTCAGTCTCTGCAGCAAGACAAGTGTTCACATGAGCATTCTGTACCGAGATAAATTAATTTCCACCTATTACAAGGCAGCAAACATCTGCTGAGGTTTCATGCTTGTTTCATGCTTGTTTTAAACCTGTGCAACCTTTCAAACGTTATGATGTTCAAATCTTCCAGTACTACTTCTGGGCCTTGTTAAAACTGAACAACTTGTGGAACTTGGCAATGAGGAAATGAGCATGTGAGCAGTGGTCAAGTCCAAAGACACAGAGTGCCAAGATCTTCAAAGCTGTGTCAGGTATAGCAGAAATCAAGGGTGGGTGTGAAATATGAAAGGTGTTTTACTTCAAGTAAATGACAGGAAGACTTCAGTTTTCCAATTTTATACTGGGCAAGGGGAACAAAGTAGAGAAACTAAAGCAGTGACTCCACTGAAGGTATTTTACTCAAGTCAGCAATAAAGCCATCTTTAATCCAAAGCAACACAAATACAGATTTACAGGTATTTGCACACACCATAGAGAGAAAGAGACTTGGAATCATTTCCAGTGTGTGATAATACACCATTTTAAGTTGTTACAACATCACGTAGCACCAATACAGAATAATTAGTCACTTCCTTGTCATCACTCACAAAAGTCAAGGCTAGATTTGTTGGGTGTTTAAGGATAGAAGAAAAGCAAGATAAAAGACTTCATCCATACCATTTTTTCCATCAAAGATTAAACTCTATGTAATGTAATGGCCAGTCTTCGCGAACGAAGAACCGGGGAAGGTCTTTCCACCTTCCAGCCTGCGCATTGGATTTTTTAGGTGAGACACAGTGTGCGCGGAACTGAGCCCACCCTTTAATCCTGAGGTTCATCTGCCGGGGCCAAGCACGCTTGGACGGTGGCAGTGAGGTCCTCAGGACGTAGAT
>NW_020955438.1:1327659-1336901 GCF_003031625.1 Empidonax traillii | reverse complement strand
CTATGTAATGTAATGGCCAGTCTTCGCGAACGAAGAACCGGGGAAGGTCTTTCCACCTTCCAGCCTGCGCATTGGATTTTTTAGGTGAGACACAGTGTGCGCGGAACTGAGCCCACCCTTTAATCCTGAGGTTCATCTGCCGGGGCCAAGCACGCTTGGACGGTGGCAGTGAGGTCCTCAGGACGTAGATGGATTGCCTTACGGGCTAACGAGCTCCATCTGCCCGGGGAGGGGCCCCGACCGGGAAACTCTATAGAAACTCTATTAAACTCTATAGAAAACTACTGTACACCTCTAACATTATAGTTTAAATTATATTAAAACTGTGGGTCAGTGCCCCAAGTCAAAATCTGTCTTCCCTCAGCTACACACCTCCAGACTTAGAAGGTGAAAGACACTGGTTTGTGGAACTGCACAGAGCCTGAAAGGGAAACCACAGCAAATCTATATGTAGGCACATGCTTCCTTTAGAAGCTGAGGGATTATCTTATTCTCTGACATCACAGAATGTTCTTGAAAGTTTTACCTCTTGTGGTCTGTTGTCACATCATCACATCATCCTGACACACTAGATATTGCCAATCTTGGAAACTAGACAGGGTCAAGACCAGTTACTGCTTGGACAGGAGACAGCTTGTGAGCATCAGGTGCCATAGGTTCCCAAAGTTTGGTTAGAGGACACTTGATGCAATGTCAAGGGCATCCAGAAGAGGTTCTACTGCAACGTTAGTAGTAAAAGACTAAACAAGGGAAAAACAGGCTTACTGCTCAGTGGAGTGGGAGATTTAACAGCAGTAGAGACAGATAAGACCAAGGAACCCAACACCTTCTTTGCCTCAGTCTCTACTAGCAAGGTCTCCCTGACCTCTCTGCTTGGATGCAAGGTTCAAGGAGGAGATAAACTACAGGAAGAAATCAGGATTTAGGGATGACTTGAGAGAATTCATCTTATACATGGCCATGGGACCAGACACGTGTCTGAGGATGCTGAGAGAGAAATTATGTCACTGTGATTTGACACTGAGGGTAAAGACTCCTCTGACAGTTGGAAAAAGATAAATGTTGCACCCACATTCAAAATGGCCAAAGAAAGAATATAGAGGGACTTTTCTCTATGCAAGAGCTCTAGCTGAAAAAGCCACAGCCCACACCCCCTACATTCAGCATCCTGCTCGCAGTCAAGACTGCCACAAACTGCGCACTCATTCAACTTCACTGGAAGTTCACCCACAAAAGCTGTATCCACTGAGCCATAGACATGAGGTCAAGAAGCCAACAATGGAGCAATCAGGAAAAAGGAAATCCCTTGCATCACAAGATTCATCTGTCTGAAACCATCTGGAAATTGACTCTTCAGGATATAAAGTTCACAGCATACTTTCTAAAAAATGCAAGCAAAAAAGATTCACAAGTTTCCTGGGCTTTGACCCAGAATAGACTTGAACATCCTTGTCTGGTTCTATATAGTGCAGAGGAAAATTTAAGTGAGAGGTAAAAATTTTCCAAGCTAAAACAGACAGCCCTTTCCTCATCCTTCTCCAACTAGTCCTGATTAATCCACTCATTTCTAAAAGAATGAAATCCAGTTGTTTCATATCTCTGGGGTGACAAGATGCACAAGAGATCTCCACAAACCCAAATATCAGGGAGAAAGATACAACAGCTACTCCCTTCAAATCAGAGGTCTGGAGGAATATTATGAGTAACTTGTCAGCCACCATGCAATCCAGAAGACTGTCTGCCCGGGGGAACCCTGCTGGTATTTTGCAACTTTTAACCTTTTTTTAGCACGAAAGATGCAGAAGATTCAGGGTGCAAGATGATGAAGCTAGTTAAGTCCCACAAAAGCCTAACAATCTTTTCCCATAAATTTTGGGAGCTGGAAAATGAATCTTTATTTCCACCAGCATGAATGAGTCAATTAGATTTAGTATGAAAATAAAGTCACTGGTTTCTTTAACTTTTGTCCACAAGCCTAACACAAATATAGTGTGAAAGTAATAGTCATTCCCTTGTCCCTCCCCATGTGAAACAGTCTTTTTCAGTCCTCACAGGGGTTAGAAAAAATATGCATTATTTTGTAATAAGTGGCTTGGTACTTTTCTGAAGAAAAACATCATTTGTTGATGGCAGCCCATCACAATAACTGCTACACTGAAGTTTAAGAGGGAATAAAATAATTTTAAAAAAGAAAAAGTAGATGTAATAATTGAACTTCACTTCAGACCAAAGAAAATAGTGTCCATGTAATGTGCTTTAACTAGCAGGCCTCACAAAATGCCTGAGAGTAAACAGGACAGACTTGTCAGGTAACATGCAAGGGTTAAAAAAATTGCATCAAGAATTTCTTAACTACCAATTATTCTTCCAGAGAAGATCAGCCTGGTATACTGTCAGGTCACAGATGTTCAAACACGCACTCCTTTGGCAGCAAATGCTACCAAAAGGTCTTAAACAGTAGTTAGGTCTTCAGGTTTCCAGGGACTACCTCTCATGTTTTGAGATACCCTGTCATACACTCTGACCAAATCCTACCCAAGAGATCTGCAGCATCTTCCAGAAAACTGTAGGACTTCAAACCCTACCCCTATCATAACTTCAGGGCAAAATGTTTGGTGATAACTTTCTTTTCTCCCTCCCATTTTCTAGTCTTCTAAACTCACTTTTTTCCTCTTTTTCCCCTGATCTGTCACTTCTGCAAAGGGAACACACAAACATGAAAAAATGCCCAACTCAAGATGTTCTTCATTGCCCATGAAAATTTTAAAAATAAGGAGAGAAACAAATTTTCAAGAAGAGAATATTTAACATGGGGATATTTTGAGGTTTTCAGTGTCTCTTGAAGTTTCATTAGCTCTCTTACAGCATTTTTTAGAGCCAGGAAGTTTTCAAGCTAGGTTAAATTAATGCAGATATAGTTCAAGGGGGTGCCCATAAATGATCATTGTTTGGTATCTCTTGAAACAAAATCCAGTGTATCCGGGAAATTAATGGAGCCTTTGGGCAACCAAAAATAATTAATCTAGTCTTGGTTTTTTGATGTGCTGTTCTTCATTCAGTCTCTCAAACTCTCTGCATTGCAGTTTTGATTCTCGATCAAAGAGTTCATCAATTCCAAGTGAGTTCCTCTTTTGCAGAATTTATCAGCTGCAAAGGCACTGAGCACACAGTGGCTCTGAGAAGAAGGGGTTGAAGTCTGCACAGACACTCCATAGACACAAGCTGCAAAAGGCAACTGTGGGTCACTCCACTGCACGCTGGCAGCTGTAGTGCTCTCCCAGGTTTGCAGATGCCAATGGCAGATAGCAAAGGGCTCACCACACTTTGTAGGGTGCAGAGGATAAAGAAACCTCTTCAAGCCCACAGAGCAAGAGCAGGTCCTTTTGCAGAATGCCACTCATATTTATTCCTCCCAGGTATGTTGGCAGTACTAAGTAACAATCCAGTTTGATGTGCACACACCAGATGAACAACCCATCCCATCACCATGTACTATTGTGCACACACAGGAGTTCTTCCTAACGCCATTTAAATACACAACGTGGAAACTCTTGACGCACAAGGCCTTTGTTCCTTCGTCACAAGATTTGCAACATTAACTCATTAACCATAAATATTTAAAGAGTAGCTCATAACATTGTTTCCCCTACACCGCTACGCTGCTGTTTTTAAGATGCCACTTTCAAACTCGTGTTTTATCTGAATGGCTTTTTACCAGCGGATCCCAAATTAAGCAAGGAAGCAAGTCCAACACATTCAAGGTCACTGTTTGCATGTCAGATTGCACTGATGGTTATAACTGTTGTAGTTTTCCACCTTGAGAAGGCAGGAAACTAAAGGTCTTCTGGGTAATCAAATGCACATGCAGAAACAATAAAATACACCCATAAAATTATGAGTGCCAAGCTTATTAATATAGTCTGCTTTGCCAGAAATGACAGCCAGCCCTAAGTGTTCATAAGACACCTTTTGCCTGCTTAGGTTTTTGGTTTGGTTTTTTTTTTGTTTGTTTGTCTGTGTTTTGTTGAGGGGTTTTTTTGGTTTTGTTTCGCTTTTTGGTGGGGTTTTTTTAAGCGTTATAGAGGTGCAAACAATCATTGTCTCAGGAAGCCACCACAGCAAAAAGCAGAAGAAAAGATATCCAAAATTTTCAGTGTGTGACTGTTATGCACATGCACTGCATTCTTCACTCATTCCTGAAATATTGTGTTTAACAAAACAAATGGTGAAAAATGACGGCTACTCTTTGTTGTCATTTCTGCATAACAGGAGGTGTTACCAAAAGGTTATTCTGAACAACAGGTATGCCAAACCAAGCAGAGAAAAGCAGAGCACCTTTGAAGGAGAATTTATCCATTTCTCATGTAGCTGCTTTCATTTGAAAAGACACAAGCAATGATAAATTATTTGTAACCACAAAGTACAGAAAGGAAGCACAGGGACTCCACTGAACTAGACAAACTACAAAACCACCCAGAATAGAGAGATACGCTTTTTTCTTTGAGGAACTCAGGACTCTAAGAAAAGAAACAACAGCAAATAAGACAGAGCTAGAGGATGGCAAAGTAACTATTTACTAGAGACTGGTAGGATTTCTATGAGTCATCAGATCCTAGACATCATAGAACAAAATACACAACAAAGGACTTTGTACACTAAGGTAGCCTTGGGAAGGAAACATTTAACATACCACTTCTTTCAAGAAGTTATGAAGAATTGATTATCTGTGATCTCCCCTCAAAACATTCCAAATATATTAAAAAATAAAAATTGAAAAAGTCCTTCAATTCAAACAAAAAAAAAGTATTTTCTCTTTCTTGAGTATTGGGTTTTGTTGTTTAGGTTTTTTGGGGGTTATCTGAAAGATACAGGAGTTAAACTTGAATGCATAGTCAAAGCTCTTCAAAGACACAAACCACAAGTATGTACAACTTACCTTAGAATGATTTTCAATTTATTCACGCTGTTAACGATTTTCCTCTGGCTTTTCAATAATTAACATGTATTTACTTTGAGGTTAAATTGAGAGTGGTGAAGAAGAAAGTCTCATTCCAAATTAGGGTTTTAATTAAACATTAAGTACTTCTTTTCTCTTATAATTTCAGTTATAAAAGAGTATGGGGAGTTTTGAGTTCTTAATCTTTTTCAATCCTCCTTTTACAAGTGTCACTTTTTTCGTTAACGTAGGGAAAAGTTCACAATTCCTTAAACTGAGCATCTTGCTCTTAGAGGTCTGATCATGAAACATGGGCTGCTAGAATTTCTAATTGCTTTCCTTTTTCTCTTCCAATGTACCCTCCCCTAAAAGAAAAACGGAGAGAGAAAATAGAAAACAAAAGGTAGGCAAAACATAATTTAGCTTCTTTGTCCCTAGTTTTATGTTATTTTAGAGAAATAATATAAAAAACCTATTCCAACATTTTGAGTCCGTTTCCACCTTCAGCAAGACTCTTTACGTGAGCCTCAGTAGGGTGTTTTAGTTCTAAGTACCTGAAGACTACATAACATACCTGTTCAGCCTAGATTATTTCAATATAAATTTTCCTTCTCCCTCCAACTTTGCTACCTCAGCTACTGTAGATTCTTAACCCAGATGAAAACATAATTGTTTCCCGGCATTCCAAACAAATGGCAAAAATTAATTATGCCTGAAGATTACGCAATGACAGGTAACTTTCAGTGTTGTAACCGTCAAGATTTACAACAACAACATTAATGATTTTAGTCTCAGTGTAGCCTGGCAAGAAAAAAAAAAAAAAATCAATATCTGGTAATATCAAAACATTCTAGATATTTAGTATATGCACTAAAGAAGACACTAATTATTAAAACATTTAATTATTTTCCTGTATCAGTTGTAATGCTGAGCAGTGAATACAAAGGTGAAGGTTTCAGGGGTTTGCCTTGTTTTGTGCCTTCTTTTTTTTCCTTCAGCATTTTGGTTTTATTTGGTTTAAAGTTGTTTAGGATGGTGGTTTTTTGCAAACTCCTAACGGCACTGATATCTTTAATGGTCAGTAAAACTGTGTTATCTAAGCAGCAATGAAAATATACCGACAGTTCATAAAAATCAATTTTAAAAATCTGTCCAATATTGTCTATGTTATTATTTGTACTCTAGATACAAAAGTACAACTTCCTGTAGCAAATTAAATTACTTAAAGTTCATTTATCACCACTTGAAGCTTTGCTGATCCAAAAGCAAACAAAAAACTGAACTCCTGGACATTTTTTGCATCAGGCACCACAAAGAATACAGCCTTGAGAATGACAAATTTCTCGACCTGATCCTTGCCTCAGTGGTTACATTCTTGAGTAAAATATTTGGAAAATATCCCTGGGCTAATAGTATTTCATACTTATATTGAGTTCCAAATCCATTTTTAGTTTGACCCAAAAGGAAACACATTGTTTTCCTCTGTTTCTGGGCACTTTCAAACAAAGCAAAGAATAGGTTCACACAGGGTCTCAAGCACTGTTTACACACAGGAGGAGCTGATGATAGTACTACCAGCAGTTAAGAAGTTCATACACTGATAGGTGATTTAGGTTGAGGCTCTACAACTGCACAGAGCAATGCAATAATCCACAAGCAAAAACTACGGTTCTTACTCAAGTGGCTCCAGAATTTGGAATAAGGATGTTTTTGGATTTAAAGGTGCAAGTGATACAAACAGTAGATTTAAGTTTAGAACGTTTTCAAATGCATGTAATGGAAGAGAAGATGACAATCAACTTTATTAGCAGTTCCACTGCAATTGCATGCATATGCAAATCTATCTGCCGGGTGGCCCAGAAATTTACAGCACTAAATTCAAGTTGAATTAAGGAAACCCTATGCCAGCTGGCAAAAAGTCAGCCCTGCTGGCTTCTAAGCACACTTTACAGCAGGACACACATAATGCCCAGCCACCAACACATAATTAAGCAGTCACTGTACTATAGGGACATAGGTGTTTTAAAGAGATCTGAGAGAATGTATAGACAAAAATTAATGACAGTTCTGGTCTTCTTTAACCTCAGTGGAATATTTTCCTTGAAGGAGGAGTTAGTTTAATTTTGGGGGCCTTTTATTTACTGAAGCTTTAGGCTTACCAGAGAGATGGTTCCTGCTAGCTGCCTGAAAACCGCATAGTAATAGCAGATTCATAAAAGCCTTCTTCACACACACCTGAAATCACAGCTTTTAAACGGCTCAAGAGCTAGAGGATTATAAAACAATGCAGACAGCAGTCTTCAGGTGTGGTAGCTCCATTCAGCAAACACCAAGGAGGCTTTCCAAGCTTTTGCACCCCTGCTTCAGCCTCCAGTCACACACTAGAGACTTTCTATGCTGTGGAAACACATACCAGGATGGTAAAGGCAGAGGGATAAACAAGTATTCCCCAGCGTGCTACTGCAGTTATCTGGCCAACAATGTTTGAGAGAGCTTGAAGTGCTCTTCATTAATAACCTTCCTGTTGGGTTAACTTCCCCATCACACTGAGAACTTATCTGTTTAACTTCACTGCTTTAGCTGGTATTACACAACCCTATGCCCCTTCACTCTGTATTTCTCCTCAGCTTTCTATCTCCTCCTGTTTTTCCTGAGATGCATATCATACAATCACAGAGCAAATGTGCATTTGGCAGGCCCTTGACTCAGGTCAAGATGAAGAAAAACAAATCAGAGTGCATCTCTTCAGAGGATAAAGTATGTTTGAGTACTTTCTGAATGGGCACTTAGTGATTTTTTTTATTACTCTTTTTTTTAAACACTCAACATTTCAAATATTTTATCACCACCAAGACTTCCACGTACAGAGAGTGAAAACTGAAATGCAAGTTAGTTACCACAAAATAAAAAAATATATATATGAAAGTAAAACAGATTTTCATGCATAAATCCCTGGCAGAGCTCAGAAACTGAGTTTCTCAGAACCCTCATCCTGCATGGAATGCTGGTTGGGGTGTAGGGCTCCACATTCCCCAAGATGCAGGCTTCAGCTCACTGGACTGGCTCCAAACAAGGCTCCTTTCATAACCATCTGCCACTCATGTCTTTTAGTTGCTTGTGACACCTTTCATTTGAACAAGATGTGTCCCAGTCTTAGAGAAGACAGCTGTCCTTGAGGCTAGCAAAAAAAGGAGCAATTACTGTGGAGGTTGTCCCATGTTACACTTCATCGGAAGACTCCAGCATGATCCCTACTATTTATTGTTTGCAATGACCTAGCACCTAGCAACTTCCACCATCTAGCAGTGTAATTTGTTGGTAAGCACCACACACATATCCACATCAAAATAAACAAACAAAATTAAAAACAAAAACAAACAAACAGAATGGCAACCTGAGAGTAAAGTTGTTTAAAAGTTCAGCTCAGCTTCAAACAGATTACACAACTTTTGGTATCAGCACAGGCCCGAGAAGGTAAAGACTTGTTGCCTTTCAAAAGGTGCCTACATTCTGCCAATCATTCGAAATATACAGTCAGGTATTCATAGCTATGAGCATGGTACCTCCTGCAGAGTTCATGTTCCCTGAACTCCCAACAAGTCTCCTGGCCAACACGACCAGGTATGTAGATGCATCGGTATTACACGCTGGGTTAGGGAGAGGTTCTCCAACCAAGAAACAATGCACATATTAAGCATTAAAGTTTCCTCTTCAGAGTTTATTTCAACATCAGACCTTACAAGCAATTCAAAAAGCATTTGGTTGTCAAGCTGTTGACAATACAGAATTGCAGTACCGGTCATTTTATGGTAATTGCATAGCAGAGGTCCGGCATCTTTATTAAAAAGCCACTCCCGTTTCATGAGTAACAGGAACTGCTTGCTCCAGACAAAACTGCAAATCCATTCCCTGGCTAGAACTGTGAATGCTTAGAAAGATTTTTCTTCAATGATAAACATTAGCTATTTCATGAGAAAAATAAAAACTAACAGATACAAGGAAACGGTAAAGAAAAATCCAGGTGAGAAGTGAAAAAATACACACCTCCTACCCATCTAAGCAAAGGCAGCAGTGTAATAACACTGCTAGGGTACTCTGAACTAACAGACTTGAACTGGTGACCACTTGAAAACTGATTGATTGCAGCTCCTGCTTCTGTTTAATCGCACACAAGAATCCAGCCAGCAAGAGCTTGGCTAGGCAATACTTCAGTAGGAGCATTCCTCTCTGTAAGCTAACTATAGAGACATCAATAGCTCAGCGTTTCATAAGCCAAAGCAGTTTCAACTATGAAATTCCTTGTGCT